>NW_026652280.1:95270683-95451889 GCF_009828535.3 Hylobates moloch
TTTGAGATGAAGTCTTGCTCTATCACCCAGGCTGGAGTGTAGTGGCAAAATCTCGGCTCACTGCAGCCTCTGCCTCCTGGGTTCAAGCCATTCTTCTACTTCAGCCTCCTGAGTAGCTGGGATTACAGGTGCACGCCCGCCTAATTTTTGTATTTTTAATAGAAGACAGGGTTTCACCATGTTGGCCAGGATGGACTCCTGACCTCAAGTGATCCGCCCACCTTGGCTTCTCAAAGTGCTGGGATTACAGGTGTGAGCCACTGTGCCTGGCCTGGATCTTTTTCTTAACCCCCTACTTCATCTTTGAGATCATGTCTTCTCCCTTTCTCACGGGTCTGCCTTGCCCCTGCTGCTCAAATGTTCATTGTCCACAAGTTCCTGGCTCCCTTGGCAGCCTCCCCAGTTCACTGAGCCATTGGGCTAGTCAGGCTCTGTCCATGCCCATAGGCTTTCTGTTCTTGCAGTTGCAGAGCATGGCATGGTTAAGAGGGCAGGCCCTGGAGTCAGACTGGCCTAGGTTTGAGTCCTGCTTCAGATGCTTACTACATTTGAAACTGTGAATAATAATTTAACTTTCTGAGCACCAGTTTTCTCATCTGTAAATTGGAGATAATAATAGTCTCCATCTTACTGAATTATTGTGAGGATCCTTTCAGTCATCCAACACATATTTATTAATTGTCTAATGTGTGTCAGATGTTTTAGGTGCTAAGGATAAAGGTGTTGAACAAAAGAAATAGAGTCCCTTTCTTCATGGAACGTATAATGGAGGAGTCAGACAAACAAAAGCATAAACAACAACAAAATACATGTATATCTTTCTAAATATTACATCTAGCTGTCTTTCTATCTAAATTTAAGGTAATAAGTATTTATGAACAAAAACAAAGAGAACAGAGAAAGAGGTTCCAGGAAGTCATTTTATTTGAGGTCCTCTGTGAGGATCTTACTGATGTTTAAGGAGTGATCTGAATGGAGTGACAAAGCCAGGCATGTGAATAACTAGGGAAAAGTGTTCCTGGCAGAGGGGCCATCAAGAATAAAGGCCCCATGGTGGGATGAATGGAGACTATACAAATAAAATTTTGGCATAGTTATGGCACAAAATGAGCTGCAGTTAATGCTCTTATAATCACTACTAAGTATAACTGTCATTAATGACACTGTTAAGAGTCATAATAAAGGGGCTGCAATATGGCTTGGGCAAGAATTGACTTCTGACCATTATTCTGAAATCCTGGCATAGGTTGTAAGAGTTGGTGTCTTTCTCTCTCCCATTCCCAGGGCCCCCCTGGAGCAATGCACACCCACCCACCCACCCCTCCATCTCCAGCACACAAGCGTCCCCCCTACTGCCCATTACATTCTGTCCATGATGGTTTCTGATGTCTACTACTCAAGTGAATTTCAAGGATTGCATCCACTTTACCCCCACCCCTTAAAGAGAGCACCCAGGACAAAGCTCTGCGTGAAGTACAGATTGTGAATTGGTGTTGACTCTTGGGCTCCTCAACCCACTATCTCCTTCCCCCATCCCATCAGATCGAGAGTGGCCTGATTTTGGTCTGGAACAGAAAAAGCAGAAGTGCCCCTGAGGATCTTGTTCTTAATAGACTCACAGGCCCTTCCCTGTCCTGGACAAACCCTTGTGGCTCTTAGCGTGGGATCAGCAAGAGGAAGGAGGCTTCTACTATAGTTTCTTGTAGGTTATTTTGCAACCTAACTTCTTCCCCTCTTGCTTTCTCCACGGACATCATCTGCTCCCAGACCATTTCCCTCCCATCCCTGACACCTGCTATCTCTTTGTTGCTTTCCCTACAAGCCAAGTTCTACCACAGCACACATTTCAATATCACGATTTAGGAGGGAGGGAAGTATAAAGTGTAGAAATCTGAATTATGGAAGAGATTTCTTTTTTTTCATAAAGAAATGCAACTTTATTATTTTCAAGTACATAGGTAGTACCTCAAACTAATGTCTTACAAAAGGTCACCAGTAAAGATCCTGTAGATGTTTCTTTAACAAATACATAAAGATTGATGATAATTAGCCCATGCACTCGCTGCTTCTAAAAGGATATTTCTAAAGTGCCTGAAAAGTATTGTTTTCGGTAGACTAAACATGCCACCTCTAGCAATATTGTCGATGCTCTTAATTTACTAAACAAATGCCATTTTTATTGACTGTGCAAAGATAAACTTTTGTCCACAGTTAGTAATCTCCAATTAATCGGATCCAAATTAATATGGTCTCCCACTTAGACTCCCAGGCCCAAGGCAATGACTCCCTTACTTCCAGGTGCTTCTGATAAAGCAAAATTCCAGTGCAATGAAATGACAGCCTTTGGGAGGCGGTTTATGGGTCTGACCCAATGCTTGTCTTTTGTGCTTCCTTCCTGTCTGCCTTAGGTCTTCCATTTTTCTCAGATGTCTCTCTCACTTGCATGACCTATCTAGGTCTCTCTCTACAGGACATTCCCAGTGAACTTCTAAGCCAGGCTTAGAGAATGGGCAAAGCTGCCTGCAGAGCAAAAGTCTTAGATAGGGAGTAAGGGAAAGAAAGGTATCTCCTGTAGGAACCTGAAACCAACTTTCCAGCCCAGGGAAAGTGGGCACAATGATCATCGGTTTGAAGGGCATTTGCCTGGAGGGAACAGCCCTGCCACCTAAGACGTCAAAAGCAAATTTTTTTTTTTTTTTTTGAGATGGAGTCTCACCCTTTCACCCAGGCTGGAGTGCAATGGCGCGATCTCAGCTCACTGCAACCTCCGCCTCACAGGTTCAAGCAATTCTCCTGCCTCAGCCTCCTGAGTAGCTGAGATTACAGGCGTGTGCCACCACGCCTGGCTAATTTTTTGTATTTTTAGTAGAGACAGGGTTTCACCATGTTGGCCAGGCTGGCCTCGAACTGCTAACCTCGTGATCCAGCTGCCTCGGCCTCCCAAAGTACTGGGATTACAGGCATGAGCCACCGCACCCAGCAAAAGCAAATCTCTTAGTATTTTTCCTCTTGTCCAAGGGTTCTGACCATGTTCATGACCTAAGCTTGTCCCTGGAAGCATACATGTTCCTGGGAGACAGGAAGGTTCTGGGAACTTCTCCACCCTGATTCTAGCCAATGGCCAGGGAACTCCTTTTCCAGGGTTGGCTTGGCAGTGCCGGGGAATGATGCAGGTTCATCGGGATGGGCATGAAAAGAAAGGGAATGGAAGGGGTTGGGAAAGAACTTGTGGCCACCCCTCTCAGAACAGCATGCAGCTCTGAGGACTTAGTATTACAGAAGGTGAACTGTTATTAAGTACATGAGTGACATCTGGACCTTGTGGACTAAGAGGACCCCTAACCAAGGGTCAGCGGGGAACTCTGTGGCACACAAGTGTGGCATTTCTGGAAGCTCTTGATTGCCTTCTGGTCCTGCCTCTGCTGCGACCCTGATGAGATCTGAGTTTGTTCTGCTGGTGGGGTATTCTAAAAGGCGGAACATAGAGCTGGAGTCCACGACATCTATCTGGAGACTCATGTCAAATGTCCTGTCATTGGCACTACCTCGCTTCCTTTGTTGTTTCCTTCCTCCAGCCAGCTACCCCCATCTCCCATCTGTCTGCCCAGCTCTCCCTGCAGGTCCCTTACTAGCCTCGACTGGAAGACAAGTCAGCCTTTTCCAGCCTCAGGCCCTTGCACTTACCCGCAGAACCTTTTGTGATTGCAAGGTCTGAAGGGGAAGCCAGGGATAGAGTCCTGCAGGAAGCTAACGGGGGTGGAAGTGGGAAATGGAGTGATGCCGGGGTGATCTGAGAGGGCTTCCTTCTGGTTTAAATGGGTTCCTGCTTTTGGATGCTGATCTATTATAGTAGGAAGTGGGGTTGAAGGGATGGGAGTGGGGAGGGTGGGGTAACCCTTAATTCCTCAGAAAAAATAGACAACATAGTGGAGTGGGATGGAAAAGGATCTGGTGGTGGAGACTCTAACACATAGTGTCTAATCTGATTGTTCACAGTTAGGTCTATGGGGTCATCACCCCAATTTATATACCCCGCAACTTAGCCTGCTGAGTTGCCTCATTATCTCTCCCCAAATGTTGCCACCCAATGCCACCCGTAATTTCCATCCCTCTCCATCACCATCCCCACAACACCTCCAGAGTTCCCCATCTTTCCATGCCTGGTTCTTCTTCCAGTGGGGTCAGTAGTATGTCTCCTTCTCCACCCAGCCTGTTAGAGAGATTGGGAGTGGAGATTGCAGCATGAGCTTAAAAGGAGGCAAGAGATCAATTTCCTAGGGGCTTGGGTCGCTGAGGCCAGGTGGAAGGAGAAGCCTGGTGAAGGGCACTGAGAGAAGTGGCTTAGGAAGGTGAAAGGAGGCCAAGTGCAGTGGCTCATGCCTGTAATCCCGGCACACTGGGAGGCTGAAGCAGGCAGAGATCGAGACTCCTGGCTAACACAGGGAAACCCTGTCTGTATTAAAAATACAAAAAATTAGTCGGGCGTGGTGGCATGCGCCTGCAATCCCAGCTGCTCTGGAGGCTGAGGCAAGAGAATTGCTTGAACCCGGGAGGCGGAGGTTGCAGTGAGCCGAGATCGTGCCACTGCACTGCACTCCTGGCTGGGTGACAGAGTGAGACTCTGTCTCAAAAAAAAAAAAAAAAAAAAAAAAAAAGGAAGGTGAAAGGGAGGAGAAGGAGGTCCAGTGAGCTGGGGCCATAGGTTAAAGGAAGGGAGGGTGAACCTGCCTTTAGGGGAGACTTGTATTTAGCACAGTGGAGGCTGGGGCAGAATAGGTCGGGGGTGAAAATGCCAACGCTCGCAGGGCCTCTTCAGGTAACAAATGAGAGTCTAAGGGAGCAGCTGTCCATTATTGCTGTGCAGAGATGTGGACATGGGATTAACAGCTCTTCTGATCTTTAGGAGAAGTAGAATTCAGATTTTATGTGAAAGACCCTAAATTTTCTATATCAGACCAATTAATCCCCCCTCCTCCCCCCACACACACAAAATATGGGACAGGTCAACCAAACAGTATTCCTGGACAGTATTTGGTTTGTAAGCCATCATATTTTAACCTCTACTAAGTGATAAAAAAAAAAATGCTTGTAGGAAAACCAATAACTTGTCGGTTGATGCGTGGTGATCAGGAGGCCTGGGTTCTAGTACCAGTCCTGCTATTCTTTGTTTTACAACCCGAACAGATTCACCTCTGAGCCTCCTCTATCTGTAAAATATGGATGTGGGACTAGGTGACCTGGAAAGGCCCTTCTAATTCTGATGTTCTGTGGTTTCAGGTGGAAGGTGGAGGGCCTCGGAGACCAAGTGTGAGTTAGGCGGGACTTAGAATCTGATGGGAAGAGGGCAGAGACAACAGGTTCGAAAGAGTCAGGGCACCTGGGACCTGGGACCCCGGGATCTGAGGGTGTTGAGGAACAGGAGCAGGAACCAGTAGTAGGAGTGGAATCTGCGTGTGGTCCTGGAGGGAGGAGCTGGTGGTGGGGCTTGCACTTTGCTGGAGGGGATGTAGAGGGGCTTACCACCAGGATACCGCCGCAGGATGAGCTTTCGGACCTCATCATAGATGAAGATGAGGAGGCTGTAGGGGAAGGCGCAGAACCACCAGGTGACTCTGAAAGCAATGGAGGAGAGTGTCAGGAGCATCAGAGGTTGGCTTGGTGGCCATCACATAAAGGAGCATTCAAACTGATCAGAACTTGGATCCTGGAGGGGGCTGAAGGCCCCCCCATATGACTACTCAGGTCGCCCGAAAGAGACACTCACTTGAGCGGGTACATGCGGAGGGCTACACCCATGCCTGGGCAGTAAGAGAGAAAGGCAGCCAAAGCCGTCTCCTCCAGGAGCCCAAAAATCAGGATCTTGTTCCTGAAAGGCAAAGAAAGCAGGGTGGCAGGTGAAGGGGGATCAAGGAGGCAGAGATCCTGGGATACCCCTGGGGTGCAAGGGAAAGAGGAGAGAGAATTCTAAATGACATAGTCGCATGTCTTCTTCCAACAGCCTCTTCTCATGCTTTATGTAACCAAAGGAAGATGTTATTTGTTTTTCTGCTTACTGAGTTTACCTCTGAATGTTGCCTATTGCACGTATATTCATTCATTAAATAATTGTTTCTAGGTGCTGGGTGACGTGTTCTGTACGGTGGTCAACATGGGGCCTGTCTCATGATCTTGCTATTGCTCCAGGCACAGGGCCCGTGAAAGTGTCGTCTCCCCAGCAAGATGCTTGAAAGCTCCTTCAGTGCAGGGCCCATGTATGTCTTCTACCGTCTCAGCATCTCCCACAGTTCCTGGTGGTGGTTTCATCATAGATATTTAATTCAGAGAATGTAAAGGGGATCACTGCATAATAAGTGGTTAATATATGTTCACTTTATCAGAATTGAAAAGCAGGATAGAATAAGGAGGTTCTGAGGGCAGTTTCTGCAGTCAGACAGGTGGCATCTGTTCCCAGTTCTGCCATTGACTAGCGTTGGGTTGCAGGCAATGTTGAATTTCTCTGAGCCTCACGTTCCTTCTCTATCAAATGGAGATTTTACCTTTTTATCATAGGGTTGCTGGGAAAATTAAGGGAGATAACACGTGAAAAGCTCTGAAACATGGAAAATGTTCAGTCACATTATTACTCCACTTTTTTTTTTTTTTTTTTTTTTTTGAGACAGAGTCTCACTCTGTTGCCCAGGCTGGATGATCACAGCTCACTGTAACTTCCACCTCCTGGGCTCAAGTGATCCTCTTGCCTCAGCCTCTCCAGTAGCTGGAATTACAGGTGTTTGCCACCACGCCCTGCTAATTTTTATATTTTTTGTAGAGATAGAGTTTCACCATGTGTCCAGGCTAGTACCAAACTCTTGGGCTCAAGTGATTCTCCTGTCTCAGCCTCCCAAAGTGCTGGGATTACAGCTGTGAACCACTGTTCCCGGCTACTCCATCTTTTGTATCTTGCACAAGGTACCTATTTTTGGTTCAAGCCAGTGATTTCCAAATTTTCACTCACTAAGGACCTCCTTATTTTCTTCTGTAAAGCCACATTTAATTGTTTGTCTCTCAAGCTACATTTGTGAATAAGTATTGAATACATTTCCCCATTTAAAATTAATTAGAACTATCCATGGCTTCCAAACAGAACTGTGAATCAGCATCCGATCACCACTTCATGATATGTGCTCTTGGCTTTTGCATAAGGATGACACATTAGTAAGCCTGGTTGTCTTCTCATAGGTGAGTGCTTTATTTTCATAAAGCTTTTCAAAATAAGGCAAATAGCATCTCTGAGGATCCCCAGTGGCCCAGGGACCTAAGGTGAGGCATGTTGAGGTATTAGTACTCTTCCTCTGTACCCAGCCTGACTTTCATTTGCCACTTTTCCCATTTGCCTCTAAGATGGGCTGGATGTAGCCACTGTGGCCATGTTCCCACCTTCCTGTGTCATCCCTGCAGTGCATAGCAAGTCCCAGGCCCCAGAACTATACCCAATTTCTTAGACTCTCTGCTCCTTGTTCTCTTCAAATTGCATTTTTTTTTTCCATTTGTATTTTTAGCTTCCTGGAATCTCCTTCCTTCATATTACCTTTATTTATCTAACAGGCTTTTCACTTTATTCTCCCTTGGATCTTAAGTGTTATTAACTTCACTTTGGCATCTTCTCCCCACCCTCCCCAGCCCCAAACTAAGAAACTGTGACAAGCTCATGTTAGGAATTGTGGCCATTGTTTATGGTAGGAGAAAATAAAAGGAACCAGCATGAAACCTTCAGTGCTCAACCACCACCCATACTAGAATCACAGTCATTACTGAGTTCCAAACAGTGCCAGATGGTGCGAGTGCAGAAATGTTGGGTAGTAGCCAGGGCTGGGTTTTAGAGACAGATCTGGTGAACACTTACCATCTTGGTGACTTTGGGCACATCATTTAACCTGTTTGGGGTCTCTTATCCATGAAATGTAAACAGTAATACCCACCTCATAGAGCTATCGTGAGGCTAAACAATGTGTTAGGCACTTAGCACAGAGCCTGGCACGTTGTAACTCACACTGCAAGAAGTACTGAACCTGACCCTCGGCAGCATGTGGCCTCCAGAATCACAGTGCAAGAGCTATAAACTAGGCTGCCTGCAGAAGGCCAGGGGAGAGGTGGGCACAGAAGACACTGGATTTAGGGCTGGGCAAAGGATAGGAGCAGGTGGCACTAAGTAGGAGATGGGGGAAAGAAGGGAGGGAGAGAGGGAGAGAAGGAAGGTGGAGAGAGACGATAACAAAATGCAAAATTAGGAGCCTGAAGCATGGCTTCTCTCTTCTGTATGAAACCTATCTATGGATATACAGATGGAAGATTAAAATCTGATGCCCTCCTTACAGCTCTGGGCCAGGGCTGAGTTGGAAGCTTGGCCTGTGTGGGTTGGTGAGTGTGCCCAGAGCCTGGGTGGGTAGGTGCCGTGGGGGTGGGCACTCACTTCATGCCCTGCTGGAAGACTGAGTTGCGGCGGGTCTTGCAGATGATTAGGTCAGCCCACTGCACCACCACGATGCTGGCAAAGAATGCCGTGTGGCACGTGAACTCCACCACCTTCCGCTGCTCATAGGTCTGGAGGGAGGGTGGGCAGAGACAGATGAGAGTGTCGGAGGAAAGGGTAGGACCAGAAGGTAGCACGGTTTCTCCTGATCCACCCCTAGCCCCAGTCCCAGTTGGCCACCACTGGCCACTCCTGCCAGGCATTCAGCTCCCCATACTTTCACACATGTGCACTGTGTTTACACAGCACCACTCACCCACTCCTGTCCGTAGCTGTCCTCCAGATCATTCATGGTCCGGTCATCCCAGTCGAGGCGGATTCCCAGTAGCCGTGATGGCAGGAAACCGTTCTCTGCCAGGATCACAAAGTAGGTGAAGAAGCCACCCAGTGCCTGGATCATCCCTGTGGGTAGAGGGCCAAAGGCAGGGGCTGGGTCAGAGCAGGAAGCAGAAGGGGCACAGCCCCTCAGGGCCAGAGGTGGAGGTCCCTGACCCTTGGGTAGCTGGCCCCTGTCCTGGAATTTTGCTTGGGGCTCATTCCTCTGAAAGCTGGGAAAAGAACCCTGTTGGGGTTCCCTCCTGAGGCCCAGGGCTTGGCGCACCGATCTGTCCATAGGCCATGCTGATGAGCCTCTCATTCACCAGCTTGTCTGTCTGGGAGTTTCGCGGCTGCCGCTTCATGATATCACTCTCAGCTGCCTCATAGGCCAAGGAGATGGCAGGGACCTGTGTGGGGTAGGAAATGGGGCAGGGAGGGCATTTGAAGGGATGTAGGAGATGACAGGAGCAATTGATCTTCGACAGTGACGATCTTTGACGCAGTTAAAAAAACGTGTATTCAGACCCCATTGTCTTCCAGGCCTGTGCCTGTCTCCTGTAACCCCCACAGCTGGGGCCACTGCCCCAGTGCACCTCTCCTCCCTGCCACTGTGCCATCACGATTGCCTTGCCTGTCCCCTCCTCCACCTCCTGCACTCACCATATCTGTGCCCAGGTCAATGCAAAGGATGGTCACAGTGCCCAGAGGTAGGGGGATGTTGGCAATGATGAACAGCAGGAAGGGGGTGATCTCGGGGATGTTGCTGGTCAGGGTGTAGGCGATGGATTTCTTCAAGTTGTCAAAGATCAGGCGGCCTGTGGGGAGATTCTGAGGGCATCAGGGAGGTCAGAGGGACTCTTCCCCACCCCTAGCCCGTGAAGCATGGCTGCCTGTCTTCCCGAGAGAGGAAGATTTTGTGTTCAAGGGAAGCTAAAGCGGGCTGGGCTGCCTAGAGTTGTGGAATGATTCTTCAACTGGGGTAAAGGGACAGGGAACAGAGGTGCTGGCTTCAGTATCCTGTGAACCGTCCCAGCCCATGCAGCCTCCTCACCCTCCTCCACCCCTGTGACGATGGAGGCAAAGTTGTCATCCAGCAGGATCATGTCGGCTGCCTGCTTAGAGACGTCAGAGCCAGAGATGCCCATGGCAATGCCAATGTCAGCCTTCTTCAGTGCAGGGGAGTCGTTCACCCCGTCACCCGTCACGGCCACAATGGCTCCCTGGAGGGAAGACGGCCACACTTGAGGACGAAACTCCTGCCCAAGCCTGGCTTCTCGCCCCTCACTCCATGCTTGTCTTGGCCCTGTCCCTGCCTCCTCAGTCCCTGCCTGTCATCTGCCTCCCATGGCTGTGCTCACCTGCCTCTGACATCCCTCCACAATGATGAGCTTCTGCTGGGGAGACGTTCGAGCAAAGACGATCTCTGTGTGGTTCTTGAGGATCTCATCGAGCTGCTCCGATGTCATGTCCTTCAGGTCAGAGCCATGCACCACGCACGCCTTGGCTTCTCTGGAGGGTGGGTGGGGGCAGAGACAGCTGACCCCTGGCACCTGTACCAGCCCCTCCTGCCCCCTGCCTCTCCTCACCACCGCGGCCTGCAGGCTCCCTGCTGAGGCTGCTTCCCCTGTTGCTTCAGTTCTCCTCTCCTCAGTACTCACTTCCCCCATTTCTCTTTGAGGATGTGACTCTAAATCCTCACCATGGGATCATCACAGTTGTAAGCGCAGTTTGCTAGGCCCTGGGCTAGTTTCTTTACTCACATCCCACTCCTACAGCAATGGAGATGGCATCCTAATTTTGTGGTGAGAAAATGGAGGCTCAGGAAGGGAATGTGACATCTCCAAGGTTACACAGGTATTCGGTGGCACAGCCTGGATACAAGCTCAGGGCTGAGGAACCAGTCACAATAGTGTCAGAGGTAAGGTCTATAAAGGTCCCAGAAATGCTGTCCAAATACCCCCAGGGGACACCCAAGCCTTCTGTGCAAGAGGACGTGTTGATTGGGGGGGCAGGGGCTTCCTGCAGAGGCCTCACCTGGGGTTGACTTGACTCATGGGAATGTTGAGCCGGGCTGCAATGTCCTCCACAGTCTCGTTACCCTCTGATATGATGCCCACGCCTTTGGCAATGGCCTTGGCTGTGATAGGGTGATCCCCGGTTACCATGATCACCTAGTGGGAAGGAGAGGAGACAAAAGGAAAGTAGTATTAAGGGTTTAACCCCCTCCTATCCCTCTCCCAAAGTAAGAGAAAGCTAGATAGCGAGATGTCTGGGGCTGGCAGATCCCAGCCGAAATAATGGCGTGTGTGTGTGTGTGTGGGGGGGGGGGGGTGTGTGGGTGTGTGGATTGTGTGGGGGGGTGGTAGTGTGTGTCTATGTGTGGGATGTGTGTATATGTGAGGTGGGTGGGGATTTTGTGAATTTGAGTGGGTGGGTGAGGAGGAAAGATAATGGCAAGTTGAGTTATGTTCAGAGCGTTAGAGAGAGATAGTTTGCTTAAGTGCAGGAAAGTATCCATAACAGAGTAACAAGTTCATGAGGATCCCCTGGAAGAGAAGCCTCAAATCTTTAGGATTATTTAGGAGATTAGTTTAGGATTTTGGATTTCATGGGATTCAAGGCAGTCAGAGCTGGAAGGACCGTTTAACAACTCCTTTATTTTACACATGAGGAAACCAAGACTTAGAGAGAGGCTACAATTTGCTCAAATGCACAGGGGCCTGGAAATAGGACACGAGGTTCTTAGTGTCAAATATTGATCACTGCAGCAATGTAATGGACAGAACAGGAATAAGACGGAGACAACACCCCTGCCTCCACCACCTTGAGCATCTGCCTCTGACATCCTCCCTGGTGAGCACGTTGGTCCCTACCTTCACCATAATGTTCATTGCTACTGTTGCAGAGTGAATGGAGTTGGGATGGGGAGGGTGGCTGGCATCTGACGGACCAAGAGGCTATGAGGTGAGCAGAGTTGGGTTAGGATAGCATTTGCATGTGTGGGCTTGTGGGGCAAGTCCTATGGATACTGAAAATGAAGCCTCCGTGGTCCCCACTGCCTTATCTTCCACTCCCACCACTTCACTGAAACTGCCACCCAAAGGCCACATGGGCCTCTCAACTGAAAAATGAAAAGTGTCTTTGCCGTCCTCATCCTACTTGACCCCTCTGAGGCATTTGGCACCTTTGACCTCTTCTCCTTGAAACCCTGCCCTCCCCTGGCTTCCACATACTCCTCCATTCCTGTTTTCCCTCCACTCCTCTGCATGCTCTTTCCCAGCCTCTCAGGGCAGCAGCCTGGTAGGATGGAAGAAGCAGTGGCTTTGGAGGTGAATGAGGGGCTCAAGTTTAAACATCGACCTTCTCCAGCTACAGCACCTTAGGCAAGTCAAGCACTGAGGTCTCAGCACAATGCAGAGATGATTCCTGCCTTTCCAGGTGGTCATGAAGATCAAATGGTATTGGGTCCTACCACCCTCTCCCCTCCTCACTGGTTCCTCTTGTGCCTAAATGTTGGTTTGGCACAGGGTTTCATTCTCCTCCCTTCACTTGACCCGTCTGCTCTTCCTGGGCAATGTAATAAAACATACTATAAGCCTTTAGTTTGCACCCTTGTGCTAATGAGATTCAAATCTCCAGTCCTGACCATCTTTCATGAGCTCTAAACCATACTCCAATGTTCACTGGAACATCTGTCTGTTCTGGGTTATCTTATAGACTCTTCAAGCTTAAAGTCAACATTGAACTCCTTTTCTCTACTCCCGCCACCCCACCAAGCCTGCTACTGCTCCCTACCTTAGATGTTGTCCTCTCTAATCACTCTGTCCCCTTCTCTCCTGTATCTTCCTCACCTTCCATATCCAGTTTGGTCACCAAGTTCTCAAAACATTTCTCAAACATGGCTATTCCTCTCCACTCCCTTTGTTTCTGCCCTAGTTCAGGTCATCATTCCTTACCTGAACTACAGCAATGGCCTCTTAACCTGTCTCTCCGTGACTCCAGTTCTTCCCCAAATCCAGTCCCTCCTCAACCCAGGTAGTCTCCTAAAAGCTCAACCTCCCCCGTGACACTGGTGGCTCTCTGTGGCCTGCAGGAGAAAGCCCAAGTCTGGCATTTAAGCCAAGTCTATCCAACTGGCTCTGACTCAATGTTCCAGTCTCAACCCCCAGTGCTCCTTGCCACCTCTCCCCTGCCAACCCCTACACATGCCCTGTACAGTCTAGCCACGCCAGGGTACGCACCGTTCTCTGATCTTGACATGACTTCCTCTCCCTCGCTGCCTTGCAGAATACTCTTTGACCTCCAAAGCCCAGCTCAAATATCATTCCCTTTGTCAAACATCATCCAGTTCTCTGAGGCAGAATTAATATTTCCCTGAGCTGACTTCCCATAGAGGTCCTCTGCCCGGGCCTCCATGATGGTTCTGATCACAGAGGAGGGACCTGGCCAAGCAGCAGGAGCTCAGGCTTTCCGGTCAAGCAGACCATGCTTCATAGTCCGAGTCCATCGCTTACTGGCAGTTTTATTTTGGGAAAAAGACTTACCCACTCGCAGTTTCCATTTGTTTTACTTTTTTTTTTTTTTTTTTTTGACATGGAGTCTTGCTCTTGTCACCTAGGCTGGAGTCCAGTGGCCTAATCTCAGCTCACTGCAACCTCTGCCTCCCAGGTTCAAGCGATTCTCCTGCCTCAGCCTCCCAAGGAGCTGGGATTACAGGTACCTGCCACCACATGTGGCTAATTTTTGTATTTTTTTTTTTTTTAGTAGAGATGGGGTTTCATCATGTTGGCCAGGCTGGTCTCGGACTCCTTATCTCAGGTAATCCACCAGCCCTGGACCCCCCAAAGTGCTGGGATTACAGGTAGGAGCCACTGTGCCCAGCGTTGTTTTATTTTTAACAGGGATAATGATGCCTGCCTTGGAGACAGAGTGGGTTATGGGGTTCAGAAACCACATATACCGGCCGGGCGCGGTGGCTCACGCTTGTAATTCCAGCACTTTGGGAGGCCGAGGCGGGCGGTTCACAAGGTCAGGAGATCGAGACCACGGTGAAACCCCGTCTCTACTAAAAAATACAAAAAATTAGCCGGGCGTGGTGGCGGGCGCCTGTAGTCCCAGCTACTCGGAGAGGCTGAGGCAGGAGAATGGCATGAACCCGGGAGGCGGAGCTTGCAGTGAGCCGAGATTGCGCCACTGCACTCCAGCCTGGGCAACAGAGCGAGACTCCGTCTCAAAAAAAAAAAAAAAAAAAAAAAGAAACCACATATACCCACAGCGCCAAGTCTCCTGGTATGATAGTTAAGAAATAGCAGACTGCCTTGGTTCAAGTACTGGCTCTATGACTTACACTAGCTGTGTGGCCTTGGCATGTTACTTTGTGCCTCAGTTTCCCTCTCTGTAAAAAAGGAAAAATACTAGTGCTTATTCACAGGGTTGTTGTGTAGATTAAATGAAATCATACAGGTTTAGTGCTTAGAATAGTGCCTGATTTATATGTGCCCTCCCTGGCACAGCTCATTGTCCCATCTGGATGTGTCATGTGACACAAATTGTTTACTATGTATCAGGCACTGTGCAAGGTGCTAGAGTTTGCACCTTGCACAGTGTCTGAAACACAGTAAACAATAAATATTTGTTGAATGAAGAACAAACATAGCACAGAGGAGGGAGTGGTCAGTGAGAAGCAACCATAGTTGAACAAGAGAACCTTGAGTGGGAGGCATTCTGTGAGGTTATGGGCTGAGCCACTAGGAGTATACAAGAGCCTGTTAATCCCATCCAAATTGACAGAGAGGGTGGGCAGTAGTTGGGAAGGGTAGGACAACTAGGTCTCCAAGATAGGAGTGCCAGATTTTGCTTCAAATCAGAATGGAAGGATGCACATGCAGATGGGACAATGAGCTGTGCCAGGGAGGGAGAGGAGGGGCATGGGACACTGGCCTCTCTGAGCAGAAGGGATGAGCGTGAGTGCTCCAAGGCAGGGGTGGGCCTTTCCTTGCAGATGGACAGCTTCTTCTCCGAGTCAGTGGGAAGGAGGCTACCGTGGCCTGGGCCTTTCCGGGGCAGCAGCCACTGCAGCTCCTTGACCTCTGACATGAGGGAGGCTAGGATGGAGGGGAGGAAGGGAGGCCAGTACCTTGATGCCTGCGCTTCGGCACTTGCCCACAGCATCTGGCACAGCAGCCCGGGGAGGGTCAATCATAGACATGAGCCCCACAAAGCAAAGCTTCTCTGTGGGAAAGTTCACCTCATCCGTATCGAATTTGAAGCCCCGAGGAAACTTTCCAGATGGCAGATTCAGTTGACAGAATCCTGAAGGGGGGCAGAAGGGAGCAGTGAGATCCGCAGAGTGGCTTCCTAGACACCCCCACAGTCCTTCACCCCAGGGATGCCGCAGAGGCTTGGGAATCCCCTTCTGGGCCTCCTGTTTCTGGCCTCTCACCCAGCACACGCTCCCCAAGTCCCCCCAGCTCCATGTAGGCATTTTGAAAGGCATCTTGCATCTCCTTGTCAAGTGGGATCTCCTTGCCCTGCACCAGGATGGTGGAGCACCGGTCCAGAATGCGCTCTGGGGCCCCCTTCATCACCAGCACGTGGCTCTGGGGGCTGTCTTCTCGCTCGTGGATGGACAGCTGGAGAGACAACAGGCAGTTACAGAGAGGGCCATACTTGTCTTGGTAGTGCGGCATAGAGCAGCAGCTGGTAAGGAAACCACCTTAGAAAAGTAGCCCCAACCCATCAAAGATTGTCAGCAAAGAGAATCGCCTTGTGCAGGGGGGTGTCTATACCTCACAGTTCCAACACTTGTAACCTGAGAGCCACCTCCGTAGGACAGTCATTCATTCAACAAATATTTATTGAGGTCAGGTTAAGACAGGCACTATGCTAGGGGCACAGTGGGCATCCCCACCACCACCTGGCCTCAGGGGGCTTTACCTCTATGGATAATAAGGAATGCTGAGATTGCATTCTTGGCATTTAACAGGTGCCTAAAGGCTAAGGGGCACCATAAAGGAATTACAGAATTATGGTTTCACTGACTGGGGTAGAAGAGTTGGAAGGCTAGGCCAGAGGATGCGGAGCTATGGGAAGAAGAGTTGAGAGAGTGAGATGGTAGTAAGGGCTGGAGTAAGGTTTGGGAGCTGGGGCTAGTTGCAATCAGACATGCAGTCATATGAGCTGTCCTGGGGGGCTTAGTAGGGGGAGGGAATGTGACCCTCAGACACCCCCACTCCTCCTAGTGATGATTCCCCTTGGCTTTGTCCACCCTCACCCATTTATATTCCTCTCTCTTCCTCTGTCCTGGCAACCCAAGCAGACCTGGTACTTGTTGGTCGAGTTGAAAGGAATCTCTGCCACCTTGGGGTTTCTGTCTCTCATCTTCCTCACTGAGCCACAGGAGAGCTCGATGCACTTGAGCAGAGCTGACTCAGAGGCGTCACCAGCTGTGTCCCGCTGCCAGAAGAGACAAGAATTCAGTGTCAGCATGGGAGGGAAGGAAGTGGAGGATCAGGTGAAGGGGGCACTGAAACCCCCAGGGCAGCCACATCATGTGAGAAGGAAAGCTGGGGCCAGCAAGAGGCCTTTGGAGACACCCTCAAAACATACCTGTTGTGTGTCCTGACCCCCTACCTTAGACACGGAGATGTTCTCCTGTCCTGCCTTGAAGACGGCGCGGTTGCAGAGACCAGCAATTCGAGACAGGGCCGTCCACGTAGGAGATCGTTTGTCAAAAGTGGCCCCTGGGAGGAAATGAGGGAGAACCAGGAGCGTGGCTCCCTTTAGAGCCTTTATCTCACCCACCCACCCTACCACGCCACTGCCCTCAGCATCCTCTAATCCTATCCACCCCCTCTGGAGCACCCAATCACCAGACTGATCTTCGGTGGTGTCAGCCTCATGGATTTGGTTGTCGAACCACATGTGGGCGACGGTCATGCGGTTCTGGGTGAGGGTGCCCGTCTTGTCCGAGCAGATGGTGGACGTGGAGCCCAGCGTCTCCACCGCCTCCAGGTTCTTCACCAGGCAGTTCTTCCGTGCCATGCGCTTGGCTGTCAGGGTCAGGCACACCTGGTAGAGAAAGAGGAGAATAAAAAAGTTTAAGGCTGGAGGCGGAGATGGCCATAACCTTACCCTAGACCGTGGCTCCATTCCTCCTCCCCTGATTCTACTCCACTAACTTGAATGGGTAGGACTTAGCTGTAAAGAATGAATGTTCAATTTTAGATGTGTTGAGATCATGAGTATCTTTTAAGATGAAATGCCCATTAGGGGGTTTAAGACATTTGACTAGAGCTCCAGAGAGGGCCAGAGCAGAGCTGAGCATAAGGATGTCCGAGTCATCAACACAGAAGGGACAGTGGAAACTGGGAGCAGATTGGCTCTTGCTCAGGGTGTAAGAAGAACAGAGAGCTGAGGCCTGAGAATCAGTGTAGGGGAAGCAGGAAGGGACAGAGGAGAGGCGAACCAGGACAGCAACACATCACAGCAATCGACAAAAGACAGAATGCTAGGAGGGTGGACAGCAGTATCTGTTTCAGCAGCAGAGTTAGGGAGGAGAGCTGAGAAAAGGTCAATGGATTTGCTAGTTAGTGACCGGTGGCCTTTGAGACAGCCTCTACAGGAGACTTGACCGGAATGAGACCCAGACTGCTGGCAGATCGTGAGAAAAGGCAGCTGTGACAAGCTCCAAAAGAGAAATTGAGTGCCTAAGAATAGCCCCACCTGAGATTTCTCAACTCACACCCTAAGCCATGTATTGAGTGATCTCTGAGTATCGCATCCAATATGTGACTCTAGGGGGAAAAAAGTACTGAGAAGCCACAAGCAACTGTGCCTCTATCACTTTGAGGAAAGAGTAGTGAGACCCTCCCCTGGTGGCACCTCAGCCTGACCCACTCACAGTGACAGTGGCCAGAAGTCCCTCGGGCACGTTGGCCACAATGATGCCGATGAGGAAGATGACTGCCTCCAGCCAGCTGTAGCCCAGGATGAGGGAGAGCACGAAGAAGGAGACCCCCAGGAATACAGCGACCCCTGTGATCAGCTGGATGAAGTGTTCAATCTCCATTGCTATGGGCGTCCGCCCAACCTCCAGGCCTGAGGCGAGAGTAGCTATGCGGCCCATCACCGTCCGGTCGCCTGTGGCAATCACAATGCCCCTGGCAGTGCCTGCAACATGGTGGGACATCAGGTTGGGTGCTTTGTGGCTCCCAGGGACTGCAGTCCCATCCTATTTCCTGAGCAAGGAAAACCATCACAGGATAGGCGAGCTAAAGCCACAGATCTGGAGGCCACATTCAGTAGATTGTCCCCACTTGGCCTTCCTTTCCCTGGATAGATCGCCAATCCCAGAATCAATACAACAGCAAATTATTTTCTCTTGTACTCCAGCCTGGGGAGAAGCTTGCAAATAATCTCAAAGGTCAAATAGAGGAGATTCAATAAATAAAAATTGCCTGTGGCATTTTGGTAAAATCATTCCCAACTTGATACCATCCAAAAGTATATTATGAACACAAAGTAAAGCACTCATTATGGATTTTCCATTCAGTCTTAAGATTTTCTTTGTCAACATTAGGCATGAATCTCTATAGAGGAAGCCAGGCAATTGCTAACCCTTATGTGACATTACAGGGGTCTTCCAGGAAGGAAGGGTGGTGTATTGAAAAAAGCATGCACATTGGAGCCAGCCAAATTTGGGTTTGAATCCTTATTTGAATTCCTATCTCAGTGCTGTTTTAATATTCAGATGAGCTCATGCTCTAATATACTTAGGCCAGTGCCTGGAACATGGCGGGTACTGAACAAATATCTCATTTATTTCCTTTCCTCTTTTCAAAGCAAATTGCAGAGTAAGCAAAAGGAATATATTACTAGGCATTTTTGAATAAATCAATTGTGAGAAACGCAAATTCCAAAATCTCAGTACATTAAAAATTTAGGAAATTTGGCCAGGCTCTGTGGCTCCTGCCTGTAATCCCAGCACTTTGGGAGGCTGAGGCAGGAGGATCACTTGAGCCCAGGAGTTTGAGGCCAGCCTGTGTAACATAGTGAGACCCCATCTCTAATATACATATATATATATTAGCTGGGCATGGTATCACACGCCTGTAGTCCCAACTACTCTGGGGGCTGAGGTGGGAGATCGCTTGAGCCTGGGAGGTCAAGGCCGCAGTGAGCTGTGATTGCACCATTGCACTGCAGTCTGGGTGACAAAGCAAGATCCTGTCTCAAAAGCAAAACAAAAAACAAACTTAGGAAATGTAATGTGTGGTGATTTTCATTTGTACAGTTGGCCCTCCGTATTCACAGATTCCACATCCATAGATTCAACCAACCTCAGATCGAAAATATTTGGAGCTAAATAAAAATAACAATACAACAATAAAAATAATACAAATTTAAAAACAAAACAGTATAAAAATTACATTGCACTCGGTATTATAAGTAATCTAGAGATGATTTAAAGTATATGGGAGGATGTGTACAGGTTATATGCAAATATTATGCGATTTCATATCAGGGCCTTGAGCATCCTTAGATTTTGGTAACCAAGGGGGTCCTGAAACCGATCCCTCGTGGATTCCAAGCAGTAGAATTCCAACTTGTGGAAGAAGGAAAAAAAATCCCCAGAGAAACATAATACACTGAGGAGAAATGAGTAATGGATAGGGGAAGTGTGGATTGGGATATGAGGCCTCCTTTGCCCTATTTTCAGAGGCCATTGGTCTAGTGAGGCCTCTTTCTGTCTCTTCCCTCCTACTCCTTCTCTGATTCAGCCCTGACTCTGCTCACTGGCTTGACCACAGAGGGCACAAGTTTCAGTTGTGCTTGGACCACTGCCATTAAGTGATGGCAGCTCTGGGAGTTCTTATTGACCTTTGTTTATCTCTAGAACCCAGAAGAGGGACGGGGCAAACTGGGTAGTCTGTGCATGGTGAAACATGTCTTTTGGTGTAACAAAGGTTTAGAAGCAGCCTGAAGTAGGGCCCAAGTGTTCACCTGGCCGGAATGCCTTCCTGGCCCTCCCACACCCTGGGGCCCTGGCCAAAGCAAAGATTAGCAAAGGAGGCAGCCAGGCCCAGAACCACAAGGAATAGAAGCATCAATCAAATCCAAAGACTCCTAAGAATCCAGGTTGGTTCTGAGCATATGTGCATCTGTGTGTGCGCATGTGTAAGGGGTTCTTAACCCAATACCTGAAAGCTTTGGAATCCACTCAGTCTTGGGGTGGACAGAACAGAGATCTCCCTGGGGAAGGGAGATACATTTCCCATGGAGTCAGGCTGCCCCCAGTCAATACCCTGCTCTCTGGAGGGTGTTTCCATAATATTCAGGGCCCCCTGACCCCTCAATTGCCCCACCAATGGCAGAGCTTTTGCCAAGTAAGTACTACCAGAGCCCTTCATCCTGACCGTGGACTCAGGATTCAGACTCTTTCCTACAGGGGGCAGGCTGGCTTCTCACCTTCAACACAGTTGGTGGAGAAGAAACAGATATTGCGAGTCTCCAGGGGGTTCTCGTGGGTGAACTCGGGGGAGCGGGTCTGGGGCTCCGACTCTCCTGTTAAGGATGAGTTATCCACCTGAGGAGGAAGGAGTGCGTAGTCATCAGACTGGCAGAGCCACTTGTATGCACACAGCTGTCTCCTGAACCACCTCCAACCACACTCAATCTTCATGACACGAGGAACAAAGTCACACTTGCCCTCATCACATATTTATGGCATTACTCATCTATTTCCCCTGCCCTGGTTTGGAATTCTGACTCCTCCTGACTTCTTATGTGACCTTGGGTTACTTGCTTAACCAACAGAGCCTCCATGTACTCAACTGTAAAATGGTGAATGTAAACAGAATCTCTGCCTTGCACAACCACAGCGGGGGACACTAACATAGTAGTTTATGAAAATGCACCACCTGGGGTCATTCAGGATGCAACGTGTGTGGCCGCATGCAGCAGCCCCGTGTGATTACACCACTCTTTCAGAATTACATCAGATAGCTAATCGAACATATATAAAGCAGCTGATACATAATTGGTACTCAATACATGATTGCTAAAAAGTGGACAACAAAGAAATACCTGGGGCATAGAGCATTCGTAACACACAGATGCAAGGAGGCACTGCAAAAGCACCCACACTGAGAGAAGGTTTAGCAGGGGCATAGGCATGGTGTTGACATTTGGACCTGGGTCTCTCCACCTTTAAACCTCACTGGGCCCCTCTTAGCTCTGCACACAGCCTGCTCCTTAGACTCAGCTGCTTGCTGCAGTATGACCTCCTCACCTTACAGCCATGAGAAGAGATGATCCGGAGGTCAGCAGGGACGCGGTCTCCACCCTTCACCTCCACCAGGTCTCCCACCACCACTTCCTCTGCGTTGATCTGCATCTTCTCTCCCTCCCGGATCACAAGGGCTTGCTATGGGGAGCCACAGGCAGAGCATGAAATGCTTGTCTCTGCCCCTTCCTTCTTCTCCTGCTGGTCTCCCACCCCGCCAAGCAGAAGGAGAAGCCCCATGAAAAATTAGCTGCTGGCATGGAAAGCTGGAGGATCTTTTCTGTCCATCTCCATCTTAGAGCACAGGAGTTGACAGAGGATGAGCTGGACTCTTGCCAAAACCTTACACCCTAGCCCAGAGCCCAGCCCTGCCATCTTACCTGAGGTACCATGTTCTTGAAGGAATCCATGATCTTGGAGCTCTTGGCCTCCTGGTAGTAGGAGAAGCAGCCAGTGACAATGACCACAGCTGCCAGCACCACACCCAGATATAGCTGGTAAGGAGAAAGAATTTCAGGGACCTGACCTTCCCCCAACCCTAAAGGGGCAGCTGTCACTTGGGATGAGCAGGCAGTGCCATCCAAGATGACGGCCCAGACCTTTGTCTGTGACTGAGAGTGATGATGGTAGGGGAAAGCCCTTCTCACTAACCTCCCCCTTCATCTGCCAACCTCAAGCCTGTTAAGACTAGAAATGGGAGGGAAAGTCTTAGGAAGTTCCCAGGGTTAGGACTTTGCTAGGGGATGAAGACCCAGGCATGCAGACAGGCTCACTTAAGCGGGGAGGAACAGGGAGAGATTGTTTCATTAATTAATGAATATGTGAGTGTGTATGCGCTGTTGGGGGGAGTGCTTTACAGATATGTATAGAAGCCTCACCCCTTTCCAGCCTAAGATGCAGGGGCGTCTGTAGGACTGTGATGTGAGGGCCTTGTTCCCTGCCCACCGCCCACTGTGTTGGGGGTTCAGGGTTGGAGGACAGTCACGGGCTGTTCCCAGGTCAGGCGTGTGGGCTCACATTGTCGTTGGATGGTTCATCCTCCATGGCAGCCTGGATGCCGTAGGCCAGGAAGCAGAGGATGGCCCCAATCCACAGCAGGATGGAGAACCCCCCGAAAAGCTGACGGCAGAACTTGACCCACTCAGGGGTTGTGGGAGGTGGTGTGAGGGCGTTGGGCCCATCTCGAGCCAGAATGTCCTGAGCCCGCTGGTTGGTGAGGCCCTGAGGGAGCAAGGAGAGGCATAGGGGCATGCATCTGGAGCCAACCCAGCCCATCACCATGCCCATCCCTTCAGCTCCCGGGCATGGGAAGAATGCCCAGGTGGAAAGTCCCACCTGGTTGGAAGGGGTGGGGGACCATCAGGAGAGACCACATGGAGGAGGTGGCATTTGTGATGCAACTTGGAGGGCTTGAGGGCTGAGAAGGGTTTGACTGGGCTCCACCCCTAATTATATTGGATTGAAACAACACCTATGGTTAGGGCCATAACATCTCCCCTGGAGGCAGTCTGGATAAGCTCCCTGGAAAGACACCTCAACTGTTTTTTCCCCCATCTCTCTTCCTTCAGATTCTTTTATCAAGGATTC
Organism: Hylobates moloch; assembly: GCF_009828535.3. Lineage (NCBI taxonomy): Eukaryota > Metazoa > Chordata > Mammalia > Primates > Hylobatidae > Hylobates > Hylobates moloch. The sequence continues at coordinate 95,293,384 of NW_026652280.1, forward strand.
TAGGAGAGTCCTAGATTTTTTTTTTAAGAGATGGGTTCTTGCTATGTTGCCCAGGCTGGAGTGCAGTGGTGCAATTATAGCTCACTGCATCCTCGAACCCTGGGCTAAAGCAATCCTTCCACCTCAGCCTCCCAAGTAGCTGAGACTACAGGTGGGCACCTCCACACCCTGCTCAAGTCCTACATTATTGACCATCAGTGTCACACAACTTTGGCAATCACCTGTCACTTTCCACAGAAAGCCTTGCCTGACCCTATTCCCTCAGCCCCAGGCTGGTTCAGATGCTTCTTTCTGGTTCCCCATGGTGTTCTATAGTTGATTCTAGAGCTGCACTCACCATATTGCATTGGAATCCTATGATTGCATTTTTTCTGCTGCTAGACTTTGAGCTCCTTTAAAGCAGGGACCATTTCTTTTTTTTTTCATTCATTCATTTAATAAATGTATATCCAGTGCCAGGCACAATTGTCACTCTGCGGATGCAGAGTTGGACAAGACCAACAAAGTCCCTGCCCTTGAGGAGCTTATGATCTGGAGAGGTGACATACAATAAACAAATACATATTAGTGCCAGATAGTGAAAAGTGTTACCAAGGAAAATAAAGTAAGGTAAAGGAATAGGGGCATCGAATTTTAGAAAGAGCAGTCAGGGACGGCCCATAAAGGAGATATATACCCACTAAATATTTGTCTGTTTGTTTGTTTGTTTCGAGATGGAGTCTCACTCTATCGCCCAGTCTGGAGCACAGTGGTATGATCTCGGCTCACTGAAACCTCCGTCTTCTGGGTTCAAGCAGTTCTCTTGCTTCAGCCTCCCGAGTAGCTGGGATTACAGGTGCCCATCACTGTGCCCAGCTAATTTTTGTATTTTTAGTGGAGATGGGGTTTTGCCATGTTGCCCAGGCTGGTCTCAAACTGCTGACCTCAAGTGATCTGCCTGCCTTGGCCTCCCAAAGTGATAGAATTATAGGCATGAGCCACCACACCCAGCATTTTTTGATTAATGATTTTTAAGCAAATTTTTAATTGAAGGGCTTAGCAATTGACTGTACCAATTACTGTTCACAGGACCTTGAGAAGTTACTCCCCCTCTCTGCGCCTCCTTTGTTTAATAAACAGGTCTGCAATACCTATCTCAAAGGGTTGTTGTAAAGATTAGAGAAATGTATGTAACGCATCTATCACAATGTCACGTATGTAGCAGGGGCCCAGCAAATCACGTAACCACAGGAGTGGGCTGTCAGCCCATGTGCGTCAGCTGTCAGGTCTGTGGAAGGCTGTGTGCAACTGAAGTTGCTTGGGGTATAGGGAAGGGCCCTGCCTGGAGGCCCTCTGGGGCCTAGGTCATAGGGAGTCCTGGCTTCTAGAGTATACAGGGAGAGAGCTTTGGGCTAGGATGCAGGGGATCCAAATTCTAGTTCTGGCTGTGCCACCAACTAGCCACATGTCCTTGGGCCAGTCCTTGTTTCTGGGCCTCAGTTTCCTCATCTGTAAAGAAGGCTGGATTACAGTTTTAAGGCTCCTGCCACTTTGATGCTGCATGGTTTTCTTGCCTCTTTTGTTCCTTCCCTAGAAGCCCCTCCACTCACCTTGGACAGGTCCACTTGGTATTTGCGGCCCAGCTCATCCAAGGACAGCTTGTGGTCATCCTGGGGAAGCGAGGGTGAGTTACTTTGGGGAGGAGGTATCTAAGATGCATATGAGGGCACTGCAGGGCACAGGGGTGAGTTGAGCAGCATGGGGGACATGGAGTTTCTCTGAGCGCAATGGGCTGCAGGGACAGCTCTCCCAGCATGGGGCCCCTCCTCCACGGCCCAGCAGTTCCCTCACCATTGCCACCTCCTTCTTCAGCTCATCCAGTTCCTTCTCCTTCTGTTTCTTCTTGCCGCCCCCATTCTCTGCCGTGGTGGCGGCAGGTGAGTACTCACGGCCAGCCTGAGGGAGGAAGGGAGAGCTGGAGAGTCAGGGAAGAGAGGGGCTGGAGCCTCCATTCCCACCACCCAACCAGGGAGCCCAGGCAGTGGGGGTGGTGGGTTCAAAAGCAGCAGCTGCCTTGGGGGAGATACGGGGGATGGAGGGTGAGGGACCCTAGGCCCTCAGTTTGTGGACTATTGGCAGAACCAGGGGCTCCCATGTGAGTTTCAGAGAAGGGTGAGGGGCTCAGGACTGAAAAGCACCACTTGAGCGGTTTAATGCTTGGGCTTCTGCTAAGATTTTGTTTGTTGAAAGGACCCTGCTGCTAAATACAAAACGAAACAAAAATTTTGAAAACCTGTATCCTACACTATTTGGGAAAATTCTGGAAGGGAGTGGACAGGGTTTTGTGAGGGGTTGTTGAGGGAGTAGAATCACTCTGTAGGAATGTCTTAGCCCAACACCATGGCAATTTTACTTAGAGAGGGGTAGAAATACTCAGGAACTTGGGGGAGTAAGAGTCCTTGGGGAGCCAGGGGGTTAGGCAGGAACGTGTCCAGAGGAGAGCCAGGTCTGGTGGTGGAATGGTAGGGACGGAAAGAGCAGGCCTGATGGACTGAGAGGAGGCAGTAGCTGGAGAGTCAGGGCATGTCCAGGAAGTGGAGACACGGGGTGTGCTGGGAGCCTTCTCCATCCTGCTGGGCAGGCCTGCCCGTTACTAGACGGGAGGCAACTCACAGGACTGGACCCCCAAAGCACAATTGGGTAACATGGGAACTGAGCCCCATTTGTCCCAAAACATAAGAAATTGTATCTGAGAGTAAATCTAAAACCACAATTTATATAGCTTTTAAGTCTAGACATTCCTGGGTCATCTGGCGAATCAGATGGACTTTTCTTGTTTTTCTTGAGGCAGGGTCTCACTCTGTCACCCAGGATAGAACGCAGTGTGCAATTTCAGCTCACTGCACCCTCTGCTTCTAGGGCTCAAGCGATCCTCCCACCTCAGCCTCTCAAGTAGCTGGGGCCACAAGCATGCATCACCACGCTCAGCTAATTTAAAACGATTTTCTTTCTTTCTTTCTTTCTTTCTCTCTTTTTTTTTATATATAAGGTCTCACTATATTGCCTGGGCTCACGTGATCCTCCCACCTTGGCCTCCCAGAATGCTGGGATTATAGGTGTGAGCCACTGCGCCTGACCAGATGGACATTTTAATTGCAGCCTTATGAGGCTCCTGATTTCCCTTCCACTCCAGGGCCTGTGGGCTCACCACCAGCAGCCTTCCAGGGTCTCACAGGGAACTTCTTGGGGAGAGGATGGGAAATCTTTCCTTCTAAGAGGAGGCCCTCTTGGGGTGATAGAATAGGATAGAGGCTGAGGAAGGCCTGGGTAGCCATGAAAAGTTCCCAAAAAGATACCTTCTTACTTCCTCTTCTGCCCCAGTCTTCTCTCCTCCCACTTCCCTCAGGGAATAGAGTCCTTTTCATAGAGGGGCTGCTCAGTTTCCACCTGGTGCCTGTTTCTCCACTGGATTCTGCAAAGTCTGCACTAGGCTTTCAGGAATTAGCGTTCCCACACTATGATGTAATTTTTGTTTCCCATAAAGAGTGGATACCTGGGTAGGATCCACAGCCAAGGTGTTTGCCTTTTTTTTTTTTTTTTCAGGATAATGCAGTTTTGGGGGTTTTGTTTGCTTTTTAAAAATTACACTTTTTTTGGAGCAATTTTTTGGTTCACAGCAAAATTGAGTGGGAAGTAGAGAAAGTTCTCATATATCTCCTGCCCCCACACATGCACAGCCTCACCCACTATCAACACCCTGCATCAGAGTGGCACATTTGCCGCAATCATGAACCTGCATTGATACATCTTTATCATCCAAAGCCCATAGTTTGGGTTTGAGTTCACTCTTGGTGTACATTCTATGGGTTTGGACAAATGTATAGTGACATGTATCCACCACTGTGGTATCGTATGGAATAGCTTCACTGCCCTAAGTCTTTTGTGCTCCAGGGTAATGCCTTTTTTACTTATCAGAGTCAGGAGCAATCCCAGAAGTAAGGCAGCTGCCTTGTTCGTAAGAGGTCACCAATTCAGCATCTTGAGAGGTAGAAGTCTGACCAGTACAATCAGAAGCAAGGATAGGGGTGGGGGATGCAAGCAGGATTCAACACTGTTGTTTCCAAGATACCAATGATTTAAAAAGATATGAGCTTTTGGAGGCTGTGTTGCTCAGAAGTGCTCTTCTCAGAAAATGTGACCAGTAAAATCGTGGGTTTGTCTCCATCTGAAGCATCTATGAATCTGGTATAAGTTTGGCCTGCTAAAGGCAGATCTTCTTGGGGAGACCGAGCAGCCCAATGGAAGGGGTGGGGAAAGGCTTGTGAGTGGTTCTACCTCTGCCTTTCTTGGGTGACCTAAGAGGATTCATTTAATTGAGTGGATTGAAGTGCTTTAGATTCACTAACTGTCTGTGGTGGGACAGAGCTGAGAAAAGGATGAAATGCAATCAAAGGACCAGAGGCAAGAGATCAGGCTGGCTGAGCTTCAGTGTGACCCTCAGGAACTTCAGGGACAGAAGGGGACCCGGGCATACACAGAGGAGCAGGGCTGGGTCTGCGGGCAGAAGAGCAGGGTGCAGAGGAATTTCTGTATATTCAGATGTGAAATAAATTTCATAAAATTGGAATAAAATGCCTGCTTTTTAAAAACTTGCTGGTCCATGCACTTTGGCATGCTGGATTGTGGCTGAGCTAAGCAGCTCCATGCAGTGCCTCCTTTTCCCAAGCTCCCGCCCTGCTCTCCGGCAGGCTTAGAGCTTGAGACACACTGCCCCTTCCCCCTCCTCCTGTCCTGGCAAAGATCTCAGGCTCTGCAGCCAGGAGCCTGCAGAGATTTGGGGCCAGCGGCTGCCCAGGCAAGAAAGAAAGAGAGGAAGCAAGGACCCCCCCCAACCTCCCTCCGCTCCTCCCTCCCCCAACCACAAGTCCCCCTCTCTGGGTCTTGAATGCTGAAGGAGAACAGAGAGTCCTTTCTGAGAAAGCCAGAGGCTGGGACAGAGTGGGGGCAGCTGGGAATCCGCCAACGCTCCCCGCATCTCAGCCTCTCCGTGGCAGCTGGAGCAGGCTGGGCTCCCTCCCACCAGTGTCGTCCCTTCCCCCAGCTCCCACGCTGCCCTTCACAGCCACTGGGTAATGGGGGGACAGTTAAGCCTGCCTCTGCAGTAGAGATGCAGGGGAGAAGGGATTGGAGGAAAAATCATTCCTAGAACAGGTTGTGGGTAACAGATGCCTTCCCTCTTGAGGGGTCGTTGATAGGTTGAACTCCAAGCTCCAGGCCCTAAATACCCCCACCTCACCCAGCCTTTTAGTTTAAACAGCCCAGATCTGCTCCTCATCTTCCTATTGCATCACCCGCAGCAACTGAGGATGGTGATTAAGGGGAGTTTGGGGGTGCTAGGGGAAAAAGACAGACTGGAAAAGCCAAGGTCTCATCACTTCCCAAGCAAGACCTCCTGAGCTGGGTCTACCTTGCTCTAAGATGGAGCAGGGTAAGGTGCTACCTCCCCTCCTTCTCTCTTCACTTGGATGGGGGAAATGGAGGGCTTATCTGATCCTTTAACCCCTGCCTCTTCTCAGAGGTCCTGCATCTCAGCTGGGGATGCCCTTTCCATGGGGAGCCAGAGATGTCAAGATGCAGCTGAAGGTCCCAAGACAGTATAACTTCCTGCAGCTATGACCTCTTCCTCCGTGAAGCCCATACCTCACAGCTCCTAAGGGCAGGCTCACAGACTCTCAAGCACCCCCACACAGTGACATTTATGCTTGTGCAGGCTTGAAGCCTTGTACATTCACAAATTTGCCTGCTGAGACACAAACACAGGTACTCATCCATGAGTAACTGCAGGACTCCCCGCCTATGGAGAACACGTGGTCAAGGACACACACTCACACACATGCAGACACAGACACACAGCTACATGCATGCACTCCAATTTTATTTATGGCTCCGACCCTAGCTCAGGAACCCTGGTGTCCAGGCTCACGATTTCCCAGCTGCTCAACTTGGTGCAATAACGTGTCCTTGCCTGACTCCTCCTGGGCCCAGAAACACCCACGGCTCCCCCTAGGCACAGTCTTCCTCACACCCTCCCGTTCCGCAGCATGCCCTTTCCCTCTGTGTCCTCTTTTGCCAGTATTCCACAAAAGGAAAGCAGCCAGGCACAGCATGTAAAAGGACTGGGCCGCTCTTCTCCATATGGGAATTTCATTTCCAAGAATTCAAAGCCCTCTCCCTGCCCGCCCCATTGTGGTTGTTAATCTTCCTCTTGGTGTAGCCATTGCTGCAGAATGCCATGGACGGGTGGACTGGGGGGGTCACTGTCACCAGCCTCCGGGAAAGTCCTCAAAGCCCATGGCTTGGAACCCACGGGCAGTGCTGCTCGGGACATCCGGAGGGGTGCTGGGGTGGGGGCTGGGGCATCGCTCTTCCTCCCCATACTCCACCCAGCTGTCCTTGGCACTCAGGGCCCCTGGAGCTGGTGTCCGGAACTGCTTGGTGACTCTGGGAGCCGGATGCTCTACTGCCCCTCTCTAACCTCAAAATGGACCCCCAGCTCTCAGGCTAGGACTCCCAGAGGAATGGATATTTTCAGGAGGTGGCAAAGACAGGACAACTCGCAGTGCCAAACATCCTTTCAGCTGGGAGGCCGGGAGATGCAGTGAGAGGAGGGACTGCCGCAGGGAAGGGCTGGAGATGTGGGAGTGGGGTGGAGGGAGAGATGGAGGGGACGTGTATGGTGGGCTGTGGGTCTAACTGTGGGCAGGGGCCGGGGCGGGCAGAGGAGAGGAGAGCACTGGGGTATGTGACCGCCGTGGGATCTGTACAAGCATTGGTAGTTTGGAGACTGTTAGTTTCAAGTTCCAAGTATCCCACTCAGCTTCTCTATCCCTCTCCTTCCACATCCCATTCCCACTGCATCCTTCCTCGGCAGCCTCCCTCACCCTCTAGAGTGCGACCCCTGCTCTTTAGGGATACTCACCCCACGGCCCATCTTGGGGCAGAGTTGCTGAGGGACCTTAGCGGGAGAGGTCACCAGGAGGATCCCAAGCCCACACCAGCCCGTCTGGGACAGTCGGAGACCCTGGCAGACAGAGACAGCCAAAGCAACAGGGTAGCTTTAAATAGGTCCTTCTCCCCCTCTCCCCCGCCTTCCCCTCCTCCGAAAGAAACGTTTGTTGAAACAGGATCCCTGAGGACTCCTCCCCTCCCGCCCCTTTAGCCACTGGCCCTAGACAGCCTATTTGTCCCGCGGCATGCCCCCCCTCGGCTCCTCTCTACCCCCTCTGGCCTGTGGCACTCACAACTGAGAGAGGCTGCAAGGGAAGGGGGCCCGGGTCCCAGGTTGGGGGGATATGCCCCCTAGGATCTGGCTGAGGGGGAGCAGTTGACTCAGAATCCCAGGATGACAGATACCATGTGGCCTAAATCTTCTTTTCCAAGTGGGGAAACTGAGGCTCAGAGAGATTAAACTATTTGAATTGATAAGACAGAGCCAGAACTCAGGTCTCCCGAGTCTACATCCAATCTCCCAGAGAAAGAAAGAAACAGAGACTACTCTGTTCCTTCTATTATAGAGGTTGCAGGGACACTGAAGCCCAGAAATAGTTAGAATTTGAACCGAAGGCTGACTTCTGCACTTGAGGCACCTGGAAGGGGGGGCCGGGAGGAGTCAAAGGTGGCTCGGGAGGCAGCGGGAAGTTTGGAGATGGAGGCGAGAGGGTGTCCCCAAACCCTGCCAGGTGTAACCTCTGAAAGTTTTGAAGGAGAATCAGGACTCTGGTAGGGAGGGGCAGGCCAGGGCTAGAGGGGAACGGTGAGACTCCTAGCAGGCATCTGATGACATCTCTGGGTTTTGTTTACTCCTCGTTTACCGTTTCATCGCTGTTGAAGAGCTCTAGACTGAATCTATGCTTGAGTAGAGTAGTGACAGGGAGAAGTCAAAAGAGAGGAAAATGCAGAACCTCTAAGATGTGTGTGAAGGTCAGTATCATAGCAAATATCAGACATGTGAACGAGAAAGGAGAGTGACTGTTTCCTTCTTCCAGTGGGGAAGGGGAAGCAAATCTGCAGCATGCAGGACTGAGGCTGGAGAAGAGGCCTCTCTGCAGTGAAGTTGGGGAGATTGAAAGTGTCTGAGGAGTGAGGATGCCCATCAGAGTCAGGAGCAATCCCAGAAATGCCTAAGGCTTTGCCTGGGTCTGGAAAGGGTATCTTTAACCTTATACCAGCTAGAAACTGGGGACAACGAGATGACCCAGGACAGGACCAGCTGGTCTAGGGGTGTTGTTGCTGCTCATTTGATGAGAAAACCAAAGGATGAGGGGCACAGAGAGGAAGGGGAACCCAGAAGGGGCAGAGAGAAAAGAAAAAATTCTGCTCCCGCCTTCTACTGGGAACAGTCAGAGGACAGGATTCCCCTGGAGTGCCCCTGTTTCTCCGGGCACAGAGATGGAGTGAGGGGAAGCCAGCAGAGTGGGGCAGGTCTAAGTGCCCTGAGTGCAAAGAAAGCAGAGAGGAAGGGAGGGAGGGAAGGGGGGCTTTGGCCAGAGGCCTAAGGTGCCTGCTGGCTGGGCTGGGTCCATCTCTGGCCCCAGAGGGAACTCCCTGCAGAGGGATTATCAGCCTCTCCTCTAGCAAATCCACTCTCAGGGCACAAGGCTAACATCTGAATTCCCTAAATAACTGGCCCCCTCTGGGCCTGCAGTTGAGATTTTCCATTACAGGGACCTGGTAGGTCACATCTCACTTCCACCCTCCTTCCCTCTCTGGGTTTCAGTCAGAAAGGGTGGGTAGGATGGGACCAACAGGGCCTTCTCATGGCCCCCTTCACTGAGCTCAGATTTGGTCTTGGGAGAGTATGGGCAGAGGGAGGAAACAATGAAGGGAACACATGCCAGTTCAACCCCTGTGTGTTAAGGAGAGAGTGAGAGGGGAGTAGTGGGACAGCCTGTGGTTAGACATCAGGACAGACTGTCTAAAGCAAAGTCACTCTAGAGTGGCCCCAAGGCAGCTATAGGGCGATCAACACTGGGGCAGCCTTGCCTGGGGGCTGTGGGAACAACATGATAAATTGGGGTTTAGGAAGCACCTGTTCCTTAGGTTCCTGGGTTGGAATTCCTGGGTAATCTTCTGCCCAGCCCTCTCCAGAACACAAACTGAGATAGAAGAGAAAACGTCAGTCCCCGAATCTGAAGGTGTGCAAACCTCAAGCACTCTAACAGTTTTCATCTCACCCCTCACCCCTGCTGGCACCTCCCAGTACTGCCCAGTCCTTCCAAAGGCCCTGGCTCTGGTCCCTGTGGCCAAGCTCAATACTGGAAAGGATGTGCCCTTCCTCTGCCCCTACAGCCTGCTGGGGCTCCCTGCCATGCCCTGCATTTGGGTGAGAGCATAGCTCAAGGGGCACTGCTGCTCACATATTTAGGGCTCAGAGAAATCAAAGAGTGGGCAGGACACCCAGGGCCTATACTTTCACCGTGCATCACTGACCACCCTCCCTGCCCAGTGAGAGCTGAGGCTCTGGGGTGGTCTACCTCCTTCTTGTCCACCATGAACCTCAGGCTCTAGGATATTAACAGGTGTAGACACCTGATCCTTTGATCTGGAGTGCCTGGGTTGGGCTACTGTTTCTTCAAATACAGTCAGCGGTACCAGTTTAGATCAAGGCCCTTGGAGTAAGAGGAGGAAAGGAGAGAGAAAGAAAGACTTGAAAGCAGGAGGATGGAAGGCCAAGATGCCTGGGCTGGGGAGTGGGCTGAGAGAAAGTCAGGAGGGGGATCCATCAAGGGCAGAGTGGGGATGGAGTGGTCCTGAATCAAATATTTGGTTGGTAAGAAGTGTGTGTGTGTGTGTGTGTGTGTGTGTGTGAGAGAGAGAGAGAGAGAGAGAGAGACCAAGAGAGTTGGAGAGAGACAGGAGTGTGCATGTGCCTGTGTACAGATGTGTGCTAGTTAATGACTGGGAGGACCTGAGCGTTGGGTCCTGTGTGAGGTATGAGACAGCGTGGTGGTACCAAACCACATTCCAAAGGAGGAGGTCCTCAGGGGAGAGGACAACACTCATTCGGATGTGTGGCCAATCTGCTATGAATCGGTTGTCTGTATGCAAGCATGAGTACAGAGGTGCGTGTGAGTCCGTGAGTGCGCATTGCTTCTCGGCCTTTTGGCTAAGATCAAGTGTGGAGTCCGCGTGTGCGTGCATGTGGGCCAGTGGGGAGCTCATGTGAAGCCGGGTGTGGGTGTACGTGAGAGTCCATGGGAGAATGTGTGTGTGCACAGGGAGGGGGTGGGGACGCTGCTCAGCTGCAGATGGGCTTTCAAGGTCTCCAAGAAACAGTTTTGTTTCCTAAGTGACTGGTCTCCTGGGGCCTCCAGCCCAGACTTGAAGGTTGTTTCAAGATCATGAAAGAGAGAGAGGAGGAGGGAGAGTGGGAGGGAAGGAAGAGCTGGGAGGCTTTATCACCCCCATCATCCCTCCTCCCGCTCCGTCACCCCACTTCTCTGCCCCAGTCCTGATTTGGGCCCAGCTCTCCAGCCCTGCTCCTCCGGTCCTCCTCTCGGCTGCCAACCCCTCTCTGGGCATCTCTCCTTCTTTTCCTTCTTCCACTCCCTCTAACTCTCCTTTTCTTTTTTTCTTTAGGGACTGTGGTCTTGTCACTGCTATCAGGCTTCTGAGGTCTTCTGGGAGTGTGGATGGAGTTTTTCTGCTTCCAAAGGGACCCCATCTTGGGGGATGAGATGAGGGGAGCCGGGAAGGCCTGGGCTGGCCATGACAAGTGTCCAAGAAAGATGACTTCTCACTCTCCCTGCCTCTCCCGCCCTCTGTCCTCCCACTCCCTCAGGTTATAGTGACCTATTAAAAGGTTGGGATCAGCCAGGTGGGGTGGCTCATGCCTGTAATCCCAGCACTTTAGGAGGCCGAGGCGGGCGGATCACGAAGTCTGGAGTTTAAGACCATCCTGGCCAACATGGTGGAACCCTGTCTCTACTAAAAATATAAAAATTAGCTGGGAGTGGTGGCACAAGCCTGTAATCCCAGCTACTCGGGGGGCTGAGGCAGAAGAATCACTTGAACCAGGGAGTCAGAGGTTGCAGTGAGCCGAGATCGTGCCAGTGCACTCCAGCCTGGTGACAGAGCAAGACTCCGTCTCAAAAATAAATAAATAAATAAATAAATAAATAAATAAATAAATAAATAAATAAATAAAAAGGTTGGGCTCAGAGCCCCAGAGTGGCTGTCCAAGTCCTGCTGCTGTCTCAGTTTCCTCACTGGACTACAAAGATGGTGTTGAATTTTCTCCCCGTCTCTCCTTTAACATCTGCTCCTCTGTTTTCTTTTTGGTTTTTCTTTTCTTTTTATTTTCTTTTATTTTTTTTCTTTATCTGTTAAACCATTCCTTCAACATGGTCTTTCTTTTCAGTCTACTAAAAGTAGATTCTAAAAATCTCTTCTGGCCAGGCGCGGTGGCTCATGCTTGTTTTCCCAGCACTTTGGGAGGCTGAGGTGGGTAGATCTCCTGAGTCCATGAGTTCAAGACCAGCCTTGGCAACATGGTGAAACCTGCCTCTAATAAAAATACGAAAAAATTAGCTGAGTGTGGTGGCATGTGTCTGTAGTCCTAGCTACTCAGAAGGCTAAAGTGGGAGAAGCACCTGAGCCAAGGGAGATTGAGAGGCTGCAGTGAGCCAAGATTGCACCACTGTACTCTAGCCTGGGCAATCAAAGTGAGACCCTGTCTCAAAAACAATAACAAACAAAAAACAGACCAAAAAAAAAAACTCTTCTTCTCTCTCCCTTAAAAAAAAAAAGGACAGATTCTCACTCTGTCACCCCAGCGGCACGATCAACTCACTGCAGCCTTGACCTCCTGGGCTCAAGCCGTCATCCTGCCTCAGCCTCCAGAGTTGCTGCATCTATTGGCACGCGCCACACACCCAGCTGGTTCTGTCATTTTAATCTCTCCCCTAGAGTATTTTTATTATCCTCTTTATTATTAAAACCACACTGTATAGAATTTAGAAAATAGGATGAAAAAGCACCCAGAAGCATTTTCCCGTCTCTGCCTGTGCTGCATTCCCACCTCCTTCTGTCCTTACTTCTCTCTGGATTCAGATAGCTCCATGTTGTGTTCTGCCTGTGCCTTCCTCAGGTGGAAGTCCCAAGGGAGAAAAAGGAAAGGACCTATGGTGTGGCCCAGGGAGCCGGTGTCAACCCTTCCCAGGAGCATGAAGGCCCCGGGCTATTCTGTGCCTCTGCTTTCCCTCCTGTCCTCTCACGGTCCCCACCGTGGTCCAATGCAATGAACTTTTGCCTGAAAGTCAAGTCAGCTGAGGCTAGTCCTGCTGAAGCCACTAACCACCTGTGTGATGTTGGACAAGAAGCTTCTCTACTCTGACCTTGGCATCTTCATCTGAATGACAAGGAACGGGATTAGAAAATCTGTGAGTAATCCCAGCACTTTGGGAGGCACGAGGTCAGGAGATTGAGACCATCCTGGCTAACGCGTGAAACCCCGTCTCTACTAAAAATACACACGCACAGAAAATTAGCCAGGCATGGTGGTGGGCGCCTGTAGTCCCAGCTACTCAGGAGGCTGACGCAGGAGAATCACTTGAACCTAGGAAGTGGAGGTTGCAGTGAGCCGAGGTCGCGCCACTGCACTCCAGCCTGGGCGACAGAGTTAGACTCTGTCTCAAAAAAAAAAAAGAAAATCTCTGAGGTCCCTCTCCAGTTCTGATGATCCCCAAATTCCAGGCTACTGCCTCCTCACTGCACAGCTCAGCTCAGGTAAACAGCAGGAGTTACCTGCAGGTTGTACCTGTGTGAGAACCATCAGCTGGAGACCGGGGTTCAGAAGGAGATCCAAGGGGGTAGGTTGTTCTATCTTGTTTGTTAGCACGGAGGCAGGTGCTCCTATTTTGTTTATTATTATGACTCATAGAAATGAATCGAATCTCTTTAAATCTTGGCATGGAAAAAAAGAAGGGCTCCGGTTTGGGCAAAGACTACCCTGGTTTCTTACAGAACACCACTGTGAGAGGTGGGACAGGGTCTGGGTATCTTTAGGGGAGAAAGGCAGGGCTGGTGGTGAGACTGGGAAAATCTGACATCTCTTGGCTGGTATCGGATCAGCAAATACCAGGGGAGTCTGTTTGCAAAGATTCTTTGGGCTGGGAAAAGTGTGTTGAGGATATGGGGAGGACGGGGTTAATGGGCCCTGCTGAGTGTGAGGAGCAAGGGTCACAGCTGGACCCTCCAGGGTTCCTGTTAGCCTTTGATTCCATCTGGGCAGGGAGGGAGAGGCCCCCCAGCCCCCTGAGGCAGGTTTGCTTTGGCCAGAGATCTGACCCAGCCACTGGCCCAGAGCACCCCGCCTCCCCACTCCCCCTATCAAGAGGCAGCTGGCTTGGCCCCCAGCCTCCTTCTTTCCACCTCCTTCTTCCCTTACCAGGCCCCCTCCACTTGGCCCAGGATACAGCTCTGTTTATCTGCTTGTCCCCTGTGGCATTCTGTATGCTCAGTGAGTTCAGGATGCCCTGCAAACATCTGGCACACAGGGCCACTGCCTCCCTCCCACATAGCAGCCTCTCCTTGGAATTTCAGGGAGCTTGGCCTCCTCTGTGCCTCAGTGTCTCTGAAAGTCCAAGATTCTTTTACTTTTGTGCTCCCCTCTGGATGTTCTCACCACTGCCCCCTTGAGGAATGTGAGTGCCCTCTGGGTGACTTAATAAACAGAACATGTGCTTTTTGATGTTATTGCATCATTTAGACATTCAACAAGCATTTGTTGAGCACGTACTATATGCTATATTCTGTGCAAGGTACTAGAAAGACAGTTACAATCAAGGCAAACAAGATCCCCACCCTCACTGTCCTTTCTCTCAGAATCTCATGCCATTTAGTCACTAAATCCCCCCACCCATTCTTGACCTTGTCCTCCCAAGCTCATAGTCCTCAGGGACTCCCCACTTCCATTTCCTCAAACTTTCCCCACTTCTTTACCTCTATTTTTGCTGAGTGAGGTTGAATGGGCCTGGCTCTGCCTCCTGCCTAGATGATTCTCCCAACCCAATGACGCGGGAGCAAAGGCTGGGCAATGGCATATTGGAAATCGCATTGGAAATCACTCTGGATTAGACTAGAGGGAGGGCAGAGGCTTTTAGTGTGGGACTTGCTCTACAATTAACCAGCTGTGTGCACTTGAATAAGTCCTTTACCTCTCATCAATAAAGTAGGGGATGGAAGGTTGGACTAGCTAAGGATTCTCACCCTTAGCAGCATGTTAACATCCCACGCCCAGGCCTCATCTTCAGGTACCATGTTTTTAATTGATCTAAGGTGGGGCTTAGGCATCAGTGTTTTGTTTTGTTTTTTGAGACTGAGTCTCACTCTGTCGCCCAGGCTGGAGTGCAGTGGCACAATCTCGGCTCACTGCAACTTCCACCTCTCAGGATCAAATGATTCTCCTGCCTCATCCTCCTGAGTAGCTGGGATTACAGGCATGCAGCACTACACCTGGCTAATTTTTGTATTTTTAGTAGAGACAGGGTTTCACCATGTTGGCCAGGCTGGTCTCGAACTCCTGACCTCAGGTGATCTATACCCACTTTGGCCTCCCAAAGTGCTGGGATTATAGGCGTGAGCCACTGCGCCCAGCCGCATCAGTATTTTTTTTTAACTCCCCAGATGAATCAACAGGCAGATTTGAGAACCACTGAGCTATATTGTCCCTAAGATCTGTAGCTCATCATAGCTAACAGTTAGTCAGCACTTATTGTAGATTGCACGTTTGTGTCTCCCCAGAATTTACAGATTGAACCTCTGATGTGATGGTATTAGGAGGTGGGGCGCTTGGGAGATAATTAGGTCATGAGGGTGGGATTCGTGCTCTTTTAAGAGGAGGCATGAGAGAGCTTGCTTCCTCTCTCTGCTGGCCAACATGTGGGGACACAGCAAGAAGGTAGCTATCTGCAAACCAGGAAGGGACCCCTCACCAGATACTGGATCTGCCAGCACCTGGACCTTGGACTTCCCAATCTCCAGAACTAATGAAGACAGCATGTAGTTCTTAACTTAGTCCTCACAACTCTATTTTACAGATGAAAAAACTGAGGCACATAGATCCTAAGCTTACCCAAGTAGGGGGGCTGGGGTTCAAACCTAGTTAGTTTGTTTCCAGAGCCTGCACATTAAACTTCCATGCTGTAAGGACCCACTGAAGCTTCTCCTTTGGGTTCTTTTCCCCAGGAGTAAATGACCAGAACCGTCTCAATGTGAACATCTCTTCCTCCTAGAAGCCTTCCTGGACCCCTCCTGTCTGGATTAGATGCCCCTATGCTCTGCTTTCACAGTGCCCCCATTACCAAATGCTCCTTATTTGCCTCTGTGTCCAATTAGACTGAGAGCCCCAGAGAGCAGGGGCAGCATTGGATGCAGTGGCGACAGTGAGGAGTGCTCCAGAAGATAAAGGGGAAGAAAAAGTGCCAAGTCTTGTGCATCTGTGTTGAGCCAGGTATTGCTGGCTGCTGGTTGCTCACCATAGCGTTTAGAGGGTGGTGGGAGCCCAGAGAAGGGGGAGATGGTTCTCAGTTGGAAGAATCGAAAAGGTCTTCACGGAGGAGGTGGCATTCTAGTTGGGCCTGGACAGATAGGTAGGATCTGACTCAGAGAGAGAAAGGAGAAGGAACAATGTGAGCACAGACACAGAGAGCAGAAGCACTCAGTGCACAAGGAAGAAATATGGGCGGTAATACTGGAAATAGACGTTGGAGCCATTTCATGGAGGGCCTTGAATGCCAGAGTAATTGCCACTCTAATTGCTAGTGTTTCCTAAAAAGGCTCTGATGATAAGAATCACCTGGGTGCTTGTTAAAACTATAAAAGAACAGGCACATTTCTTCAAGATTCTGATTCATGAGGGTGGGCGTGGAGAGTGGGAACCTGTATTCCTACCACCAAGCAAGTTTGAGAAACATTGCTATAAACAATATGGAGCCACTTAAAGTTTTTCAGCAGGGGAGTAATCTCATTGAAATTGTGTTCTAGGAGCTCATCAAATGTGTGCCTGTACATGGACAGGTGTGTGCCTGTACGCGGACGGGGTGTTGGGCTGGAAGGGAGAGACTGATGGGGGCTATAGGTGGTGAAGGTCTGGAGCAAGACAGAGAGGAGACAAGGATGGATGAAAAAGATGTTTGGGAGGTAGAATTTCAGTATTTGGCAGCTGATTGGACATCAGGGTAAGGAAGGAAGCAGTTGGAGATGGTGGGGGTGGTGAGGACATTGGTGCAAAGTTAACTAAAATAAGGGGTAGTGGAGAAAGGAGGTTGGGAAATAAGCCGCAGTTTGCTTGGGGGCATATGGAGGTTGAGGTGCTCCAGGCAGGGCTTCAGATGAAGGCACTTGGTGGGTGATAGAAATGGGGACTAGAGATTGGGAGAGGGCATGGGCCATGGGAATCCCCCGCATGGAGGTGAACACTGAGCCAGGAGAGCAGAGGAGATGGCCCAGGCAGGGGAGCTAGAGGACAGAGGTCTGCGGATCCTGGATAGTAACACCTATGGTTGAGGAAGAGGATCTGGAAGATGGCAAGATAGAGAAGCCAGAGAGATGGAGAAGAGGGGCCAGGAAGCTGAGAGAGGAACAAGTTTTAAGGGGCAAAAAACTAACAGTTTCAGATTTCAGATGCCAGGGGGAAAGGAAAGCTGGTCACTTTTTTTTTTGTCAACTCAGAGGTCACTGGTGTGTCCTTTGGGAAAACCATTTCCATGTCGGGTTGAGTTTGGAAAAAAACCTGTGAAGGGTTGAGGAGTGTGGTGAGGAAGCTGAGGCAGGGCGTAGGTTATCCTCTTCCAAGGGGATTGTGGGAGATGGAAGGGGAAATAAGACTTGGTAAACTGAGACAGACAGCAGATGGGGGAAGCAGTGAACAGTAGAGACCCATTTAGAAGTCTCCTCTCCTTTGCCACTGGTCCCACTCCACCTGTGGGCCCTAGCTTTGATCATAATGGGGCACCATGATACACATGTTTTCATTTCATCTTCACAACAATCCTCAAAAAATAATGAGATCGGTACTCTTGTAATTCTCACTTTACAGATGATGACACTGAGGCTAGAGAACGTGAGGAATGGGATTCAGGCTACACAGCTGGCAAATTCAGGTCTGTGCTGTCTGCTTCTGAAATCCCAGCCCCCAAGCTTTTGATTTAATTGAAAACACAGAAGCTTTATTTCTTACACCTGAGCTTCCGATTGGTAACCTGGCTCATCCCCTGATTTCCAGGTTCGTTCTGGCCGGTCCCCTTTCCCCAGGGCTATCCAGTCCGGGAGCTGGGATCGTTCATGCCAGTGCTCAGGGCCTCAGTACCAACTGGATTCCCTGTCACCCTGCCCTGCTGGCTGATCGGACCTCTACGTCTTTGTCGTCTCCCAGCTCCTTCTGAGGACAATCATTTGTATGGTATAGAAGCAGCCCGCAACATGGCTGAAGACTTGTGCTGTGGAGTCAGAATGCCTGGAGAAGAAATCCTAGGTCTACCACTAATTGGACACATTTTTTTTTGAGACAGGGTCTTGCTGTGTTGCCCAGGCTGGAGTGTAGTGGTGCAACTGTGGTTTACTGCAGCCTCACCTTCCTAGGCTCAAGCAATCCTCCTGCCTCAGCCTCTTGAGTAGCTGGGAATACAGTTGGTGCCCACCAGGACTGGCTAGTTGTTTGCTTTTTAAAAAATTTTTAGTAGTGACAGGGTCTTGCTATGTTGCCCAGGCTGGTCTTGAACACCTATAGGCTCAAGCAATCCTCCGGCCTTGGCCTCCCAAAGTGCTGGGATTACAGGTGTGAGCCACTGTGCCTGGCTTGGGCAAATTTTTTAGCTTCTCTGAACTTCAATTTTTTTTTAACACCTCTAACTTATAGAGTCATTTTGAGAATTACAATGCCCAGTGAAGGTTAGCAATTATTTTGTGCCCTTGATTTCCAATGTCCTGGCCTTCAGACTGTAATTTCTTTTTCAGCTTGACCTGATCCCCAGTGCCCTTCCCACCCTACAGGACAGAACTCAGCCCTTCCTAGGCTGCTTTGGAAGCCAGCCTGGGTTGTTTCCTGAGGGGTGGAAGGTTCAGGTTCTGAAATAAGAGGAGGAACTTTCTATCAGCTGTAGATGGAAGTGACTAGTATATGATGGACTCCAGAAGAAATAACAGTGTCCACTGTGGAGGTGACACGACCACCAGAGAGGAAGGGCCCAGATTCCCTCTCTCGTCATTCAGCATGTCCTCACTTCCTCAGTCACTCAGCAAATGTCTGTTGAGCTTCTACTCCTTGCCAGGAAACTCTGTAGGCTTTGGGGAAGGGCAAAAAAGAGTTAACAGTGGCTTTGAGAAGCTCACAGCCAGGATGGAGAGGCAGATACAAACAAGCCCTGTAATTACAATGCAGAGTGGGAAACTCTACCAAGGAGCTGAGAACAGGGTGCAGTGGGAGCAAGGGGGTGGGTCGCGTTAGCATCAAAACTCTGGGCCCCCGCTCTCTCCCATGGCCAGCTCAGTCACCCCCACTGTTCCATCTGTTTCTTTGTTTTTGCAGAGTCTTTATTTCTGGCTTTGTTTTCCCTTCACTTTCCTAATAGAGAGCCTTTGGAAAAATTCCACCCTTGTTTCAGTTGGAACAGGGAAAAGGAGAATTGTCTACTCTTCAGCCAAAATAGCCAAGGGGTGCCGGGTTCCTGGAGAGTCCAGGTGGACAAGCAGAGGAAGCAGGGACTGTCCCGAGGGAGCCAGGGGAGAGCCTGCAGCGCGGCAGGCATGGGGCAGGGAGAGGTGAAAACACAGGATGAGCTGTGCCTGGCTGGAAGGCCCAGGCGGCTGTGTGCCTCAAGTCCTCTTCAAGCTCTCTCTGCATATCCTGTCCTCTGTTCTGATTGGAAGAGATAGTTGAGACTTCTTCCACTTCAGAGAATCCTGTAAAGCCTAGTTACATTGCTCTTTCCCCACCCAGGTAGCTGTGAAGGGCTGGGACCCCAGAGTTAGAAGTGAGTCTTTGATATTATTCGCAGCAGAGGGCTGTGTGTGTGTGTGTGTGTGTGTGTGTGTGTGTGTGTGTGAAATCCCTCCTTTCCCCTCCCTCTTTCCCCATACCACCACACACACAACGCTCGTTGTTCCCTGGGCCTTCAGTTCTGCATTCATCCATTCAACACATATTTATTGAACACTCACTATGTGCTGGAAGCTGGAGCTGTGTAGTGGAAAAAGTTATTTCAGAAGGTTGCATAGGCACCAGATATGCATGTGTGTGCCTGAATATATGCACATGTATGTATGAATCAATGTGGGCAGGCTAGGGAAACAGGAGGAAGAAGGGAAGAAGAATGTTTGGGAAACTGAAGTTTGGGAGTCAGGTAGCTTGCATTTGCATCTGGGTGCTACCATTTGCTAGCTGTGTGACCTCGGGTAAATTATATGAGCTTTCTGTGCCCCTATCTCCCAGCTGTAAAATAGAGACACCCATAGTATTCACCTCATGGGGTTGTTGTGAAAGCTGAATGAATGAATGCACACAGAGTGTGTGCAACGGTGCCCAGCATGAAGTAGGTGCTCCGTAGGTATTAGCAATTGTTGTTCCTTTCTCACCCCACTCAGAGCTGGGTGGAGACAAACTCGTAAATGACTGGCAGTCACCTGGTGCTATCAGCCTCCTGCCCCCTGAGGCTCATCTACAACACTCAGCCCACAAACCTCTGTCTAACCAAACCACTGCCATCTCCTGCCCTTGGCTGACCCCCACCCCACCCTAGGCTGCTCAGGGTAGAGAAGAAGTAATATCACACAGTGGGGGTTGCTTCAGTCCCACGCTACCCTCCAGACGTATATCTGAGCTGTCAGTTCCCTCTTAGCAGACTGGGAATGGAGAAGTGCGATGGGTGAGCATCTGGGGCGGAGCCCAGGCCCCCAGCGCCCACCCAATGGGACTAGGGAACAAAGAACTTGTCAGGAGGTCAGGAGAGAGACCGAGGGGATTCCAGCTCTGAGGAATCCATGTGTGGCATTCGAGCGTGGGTGGCAGCTGGCATGAATCCTTGGTTCAGAAATGGCAGGGCCCCCTCAGGAGTCAGGGCCAGGTCGTGCCAAAGCCCCAGTGGCATCGTGGCTCTGCTATTCTTGAACAGCTGTGCTGCTCCCCTTGGCACAGGGTTCGAGAACAGGGGCAGGAGTGTGGGCCTAGCCAGGGAAAGAGGGTTCAGAGAGTAGACACACACATGTGCACACACACACACACACACACACACATAATCCACCATGAAGGTGCAGACGCCTGGCTCAGGGAGAAAAGAGGGGAGGGAGAGGGTGGAAAGTGAATGTGTGTGTGTGTGTGTGTGTGTGTGTGTGTGTCGGGGGGGAGATGGCTTTGTGGTTCTGTGAGTGCGTTTGGTGTTTGGGTGTGCATAATGTCTCTGTGTTTATCTTTGTGTGCGCACTTCTGTTTCAGTGTGTCTCTGAATGAGTTTGTTATCAGGGCGAGGGTAGGTTTTTGCGCTACTTCTGTCTCTGACTCTGCTTGAGTCTCTCAGCAACTCAGCAGAGAGAATTTTCCCTTCTGGGAGAGTGGGAAAATATAGCTCATCAGGGCAGTATGGGCCAATGCTTTATAAACACACACAAATCACAGGACATTCTTTTGTGTGATCCTTAGCTCCCCACAAAGCTAGGGTTGATACACATTCAAAAGAGAGAGAGCTGAGTCCTATGCGTATGCTTGTGCCATTTCTATATGTCTGACTGTCTGACGAGCATGTGTGCTTATGTATTTGATGTATTTGTCACTTTGTCCCCATGGCAGTATCTGTGTCTACAGCTTGGTATATACTCATGTGTGCTAAGCCCATATTTAACTGTGTCCCTAGTGACGTTTGTCTTTAAGCAGCAACATAACAGGAGTTAGAAGCACAGGCTCCACAGTGAGGTGATCTGTTTCGAATCCCTGTGTGGACAGTAACTAGTCCATTAACGTTGGACAAGTTTCTTAACTTTTCTATGCCTCAGTTTTCTCACAGGGATAATAATAGCACATGAGGATAAATGAGATCACATTTAGTGCCTGACACAGGTCAGCATATGTGAATGGTCCTGCCTTTGAACGTGCTCCTCTCTGAGAGCTATCTCCTTGGTTGTGACTGCAGTGTGTCACATCTCAGCTGGATTATAAACTGCTTTTGGGCACAGCGTGGGTCTCAATTATCTTTAACAATACTCATGACACCTCAGTGCCACCTTGGTGTTTTGTGTATATGTCATCTCGAGGTGAAATGAGACCTGTTTCATGTGAAACAGGACGGGTGTCAGATGTAGGCCCATGCCTGGGGTAGTACATGGAGGGCAGGTGGGAAGCTGGTGATGGCAGTGACAACACAGCCCAGCCGGGCATCAGGGTCCCTCATGGTCACTACTGCATCCTTGCCAGGTCTCTCTGCAAACCCAGGTTCCCTCCTCCTTCGTGTCTCAGTCTGGCCTGGAAACTCACTGAAGGGCTTGCTTCCTCCTTTCTCTGCTCACCCCACCCTAGGGCACCAGCCTAGGTGCTGGGAGGCCTGTGTGTGTTTTTAATGGATAAGATGAGTGCTCTCCAATCTACACCATGCATCACTGTTTTGCACCTTGTGTGTGTTTGCGCATGACTCTGTGGGGGTGTGTTTCTGGGAGCCGTCTTTCTGTCTGATCCCCGCTCCATTACAGTGGGGACATGTGTCTGTGTGTGTGACGTGCCTCGTGCCTGGGGTTTGTTCCCCTCCCCCAGCTTTGCCAGTTACATAAGCAGCAGAGGGGTCCGTCAGGCCTGGGCTGTGGGCTCCCCCTGCTGGCCGCCTCTGGAACCCGCAGTCTGGGGAGGGGCCTGCTGAAGACACTGTTCTCTCCTTGGGCCTTATCCCCTCTGGAGGGAGACACCAACCCAGTTCTCAACGCCAACCTGCCCCCAGCTCCTTCCTAGCCCCAGGCCACGGGGTAAGAGAGGATACCTCACCTCCCTGAAGACTCCTCTCATCATGCTCATACTGGGGGTTGGTTATGACTTGTTTATGAAATGTATCCTTAACATACAGAACTATGTTCCCTGAGGGCAGGGGAGCAGGCCCGCCTTGTTTACCAAGGCATCTCCAGTGCCCAGTACAAGGCCTGGCCCAATCAATATTTGTTGAATGACTGAGTTTACAGGGTGGAGAGGCTTGGGAGGAGGGACAGTGAGGTGTAGGAAGATTTGGGGCTTTGGGGACAGACAGACAAGCCTGGGCTGAAGTCACCCCTAAGCCAGTTAAAAACTTTGTGGCCTTGGGCAAGGTACTTAACCTGCCTAACCTCAAGTTTCTCTTCTGTTAAATGACACCACCTTGCAAAATATGCTATAAGGGCTAGACTAATATCCAAAAGGGCCTTCTTGTGTAAGCATTTCATAAATGACATCTATCATTATTACAATTGGTAACATCTTTCATCCCTCAAGCATCATGAAGGCATTAAATCCACTCGATAATTAAATCTATTATAAAGGGAGAGATGTGTTCTTCCAAAAGCTTCCCCTATGAGTTTCAGTTTTCACATAGCTCGATATGCCTGTGGATGGATTTAGATGATGAGGTTCTGGAGCAACCAGGTTGTGGATATAAACAGGCACCCTATTGCCCTGTTCGTGGGCCAGTGCTGGCAGTCCTGGGAGGTGAGGGCTGGACCTCTGATCTCCCTTCAAGGCCTCAGTTTCTCTGGCTTCTCCAGGGTTCCTCAACGTGGCTTCTACTGGCAACCCCGTGAGCATCTTCTCAGAGTCAGGCACTGTGACACGCTTGAGGAATACAATGTCAAGGAAGGTCTGGTCTGGCCTGTGCCACTAACCCTCTCTGGGATTCAGTTTCATCTTCTGTAAAGGGGGGGGGGGGGTGAGTGAGTGGGAGGGAAGGGGGATGAGAGGGGAGAGGGAGGGTGTCGGAGGGTAGAGGGTGGTAAATGGGCTCTATGGTCACTTCCCACTGACAGCCACTCTGACAGCCTTAGCTTTGCAAACCTGGCCATCTCTTCTCCCCATTCTGGCCTCATCCTTCCTGCCCCTCCCCACTCCCCATCTTTACAGTTCAGGAAGAGACAGAGCACCTGGGAAGGGTGCCTCCTCCATTCTCCCACCTCCAGGGCAAGCCCCACTCTTCCTAGAACAGAGCAATGTTCATCTCTTCCCACTGTCACTGAACATAGAGACTCCTTCACCTAAATGCCAGGTCTAAACTAGGTCTAAACTAAGCCTCTTAGGAAGCAGTTCAAATAATAATTCAAAACCTAAAACAAAATAATCCTTCTTTATCTCCCATTTCGTGTTAGTTCCCTGTGCCAAACACTTTATGTATATTACCTATCATCACAATAACCCTTTGGGTGATGTGATCAACCTCAATTCAATCTGCAGAGGAGAAAACTGAAGTTGAAGGAGGTTAGACAACTGGGCTAGGATCACCCAACCCAGAAATGACGTCACATGGACGGCCCCCTCTCCTAATCCATTTTTCTTTTGGTTTTGCCCTCTGAGGGGGTGAAAAACAGGTCTCCAGTGACCTTCTGGATCCTGGAAGCGCCCTTCAGCTCAAACCCTTCGCATTCAGGAACTCCTGGGTTCCACCAACCCCTACTTCAGCAGGGTTTGCAGCGAGGACTATGGCTCAGAGCAAATAACTGAATTCTAAATGCGTGGTCACAGTCACCTCGCCAATCCCAGGGACCCTGCATCTAATTCTCCAGGAAAAGCTGGCAGGTGCGGGGTGGAGTGCGCTCTGTGCGAGGGTGGGTGGGAATTTCGAAACGCCGAGGTGCAGTTAGCTCACTCCTGCGGGGGCCTCGGGCGGAGCCAGGGCCAGGGGCGGGGCGAGGCCGGGGTCCGGGGCGGAGCCAGGATTGGAGGCTGACGTTAGCCCTGGGGGGACGAGGAAGGGGTGTGGCTTGGGACTGGGGCGGGGCCGGGGCCCGGGGAGGAGCCAGGATTGGAGTCCGACTGTAGTCCTGGTAGGGCGGGGTGGGGGAGGGGCCGGAACTGGGGGCTGGGCCGAGGCCCGGGGCGGAGCCAGGGCTGGAGTCTTGCGGGGCGGGGCGGGGAGGGGCGGGGCCGGGGCGGGGCTGGGACTCGATGCGACGCAAAGGTGAGTTCCGAGGGGCGGGGCGGGGCCGGGGCCAGGTGTGGAGCAAAGGCCGGAGTCTGGCGGGGTGGGGCGGGCAGGGCCAGGGCTGGGTCCGGGGCGGGGCGGGCCTAGACGGGGCGGGGAAAGGGGCGGTGCCGGGGCGGGCCGGGACGAGAATGGTCTCGGAACTGCTGAGGGCTGGAGGGAAAGCAGCGGGAGGGGCGGAGGGAGGGGATTCGGCAGCTCCAGTTCAGCTCGCTCGGCGCACCCACGCCTCGCTGTCCCGCTTCCTTACCCCCACCTGGGCATGCGCCCCCCACCCTTCCGGCCCCCCAGAACCCGCGCCATCCCCCGGAGCCTCCCCAGAGCTGGCCGCGCAGGATGGGCGCCCTCAGGCCCACGCTGCTGCCGCCGTCGCTGCCGCTGCTGCTGCTGCTGCTAATGCTAGGTAAGCCAGGCCCCCGTTCCGGTTCCCGGCCCTGCCGGGCAGGTGCCTGCCATCCAGCACCTCCCAAACATTTCGGGGCTGCTCACATCCTCCTCCGTCAGGGGTACCTCCAGCCTCCCCCGGGGTCGGCGTCCAGCTGCGCTTTGTGGCTGCCTGCCGAGCCAGTCTTGGGAAGAGTGCAGGCTCCCCAGCTCTAAGCCAGGGACTGGGGCATAGGGAGGACCCACTAAGGTGCTGCCCCAGGCACTGCTCCGCCTCCCGGGGCAGGCCCCACTTCTCAGCTAGCATATCCACGTCCTGGGGTCGCTGCACCAAATGCTGCGACTCGTTTCTGCCCCACACTCAGCTCCAGGCCTGGCCTTGGGTGCCCGCCCTACGTGGGCAGTGCCTGCCCAGCTTCATAATTGCCCCAGAGTTGGCTGGAGGCCCAGAGGCCAGTTCTGCCCACGATCTTTGAAGTAAGTCTCTCCCAGTTGTGCTCCACACACTTCATCAACTGGGGGCAGTTCCCTCTCTCACCCCCATCTCCACCCTGGGTTGGGTCCCTCTTTGCCCTTCTTCCTCTCTCCCAAATGGCACTTGGCTCTGCAGCCACCCATCAGTTTTCACACCGCTTAGTTCCAGCTTCCTTGCCTCAGGAGAAACCAGGTTCCATGGAGACTGATCCTGGGATCTCCAAGCACCTTGTGCCTGCTGTGGTGGGTGTTTATGAAGGGGTGTTCTGGGCCAATCTTGCATGGATGCATGGGGATAATGACAGTGGAATTGTTTTTGGCCTGAACTGGAGGGCTCCCTGTAGGAGGTGGTCTGGGGAAGAGCATGGCCTGGAGACAGTGAAACTGCCAGTACAGATGTTGATGAGGCTGAAGCCCTTGAAATGAGAGTGAAGCGTGGGGGTGGGGATGGTGACTTCAGAGCTGCTGTCGTCAAGGCAGAGGCTGAAGGTAGCCCCAGCTGCCTGTTTCTAGACCAGAGCTCCACAGTGGCACCAAGCAAAGCCTTCTCCTGCTGCAGGTCCCTGGGCCCTGCAGGGTTAGGATGAGTCCTCTCCCTGGTCCCTGGGCAGGTGGCAGGAGGATGTACAGAGAGGAAGGCGCTGTGGGGCCTGGGTTGCCTAGCACTTGGTGTTTTTTCCCCAGTGGGCAGCATGGAGCAGGGAGGAGCCCAGGGAGGTGGGGAAGTGCTGGCCTGTGTTTGAAAAAGCACGCAGAGGTCTGAGCACCCACTGCCTGTGGGCACTTACATTCATTTCACAAATGAGGAAAATGAAGTAACTTGCCCCAGAGAGCACATTTAGTGAGCGTTGGGGCTAGGATTTGAACACAGATCTGATTCCAAAGCAGGCCTCTTTGCTCTACCTTTCCTTGCTGCGACTGATACAGAGGAGGGGAGAGAGAGCTGTGTGGCAACTGATTTCCTAAGGCTGTGGAGGTGACTTTCCCATGGGCATCTCCAAGCATCAGCAGTTGTGGAGCCAGGAAGATGGGAGGGGGCCTTCTGAGCAGTCTGCCCCGAGGCAGTCAGGGAAGGTGTCGGCTTGGCTGTCTCCACCATCATCCTGATTATGAAACTTGCCTGGCCTGGGGCAGGGCTCTCCTGAGTCACAGACGCACTCACACACGGTCAGAGCTGGAGCTCTTAGTTCTCCTCCAGTGTGGAAACTGAGGCCTAGGACAGAAAGAGACTGGATCCCAGGCCACACAGCTGGGCATGGGGATGGTGCTGGAATCCCACTTCCTGACTGGCAGCCTGTGCCCTTAACAACAGACCATGAGTTCTCCCTGTGACTCAGCCAGAGGATGAAGGAAGGGGCTAGGAGCCCAGCAGCAGGGGTGGGGAAGTTCAGAGGAGCCGTTCCAGAGAAGCTGGAGGGTAGAATTTGACCACAGACTCCTGGGCATTTTCCTCTAGCTCTTGCAGAGAGTCCATGGTATCCCCCTGGGCAGCCTAAAAGTGACACCCTGGTTGGTGAGGTCAGTCCCTTCAGGCCTAGCCTTGGAGTTTCCCCATCTTCCTCCCTGGTTTTGTCCCTCTGGAGGAGTGTGTAGAAGCCATCTAGGGACAGCATGATCTTGGCTAAGATATTATATTTTTCCTGCCTTACCTTTCTCATCTGTAAAATGGGAAGAGGTGGGGAGGGGTGGCCTAGCCCTTCTTACATTCTGAGGTTCTGTGTTCTTATCTAGTGGGAGCTATGGAAGGAGAGAAGGGAGGAGCTAAGCCCTCTAAGTCTGCCAGGAGTATCTACTGGGGTAGGGTTGGGCATAGAGGTGGAGTAGGGTGAAGAAGAGAGGTTTGGCCTTTCTGAAGGGGGAGAGGTGAGAAGGGGCAGCTAGGGATTTAGTGTCTCCCTACAGAAAGACAGCCATATATGTAAATGAATGCATACCATATGCAAATGAAGGCTTTTGTTAAGGAACTGGGGCAGGCGCCTTGTGTGTCTGCTGGGCTAGCCTGAAAGTTTGGCAGGCACTGGAGGAGGGGATCTTCTGCCCCCAGTGGCCAGGGCAGAGCCTGGATCTTGCCCCAGAAGGCCCAGCTGCCTGGGCAGCCCTGTGGGGTGAGAGAAGCAGTGAGCTCATGGCACAGCTGGAGGGGGGAGGGCATTGTGTGGTGAGAACTGACTGGGCCTGTGCCCTTTCCAGCTAGGGTCACTGGCTCCATTGTCTGGCCCAGGTGACACAGCTGAGCCAACTAGCACTTCTGAGCAAGACTGCCAGCTCCCCTCAAGCAAAGGAGAGGGACATGTAGTCTCAGAGTCCCCTAGCCAGAAGGCTCCCCTTGCCAGGTGCTGAGGAAGGAATGGCAGACATGGAGGTGGGTGAGTGGCAGGGACAGATCAAGGTTCAGTTGGAACCAAGGCCTGGTTAGGTCAGGAATCAGATGTACTCCTTTCTGCCTTCAGGCGCTCTGCTTCTAGTCCACCGGAAATGGGATGCATCTGGGTGCCAAGGCAATCCTGGGCCCATGCCACCTCCTTGAGATCCAGGTGTTTTATATCACAGCATCCCTTTCCTATTCTCAGAACAGGGTCCAAGCTGTGGACAAGCTTCCCCAGGTCTCCTTTCCTTTTGTAGGCAGAGATCAAGAATGATGCTTGTGGTGGCAGAGGGCATGGAATGAGGAACCAGGCATCTCCAACTCCTTCTGCCTTTCCCTACAGGAATGGGATGCTGGGCCCGGGAGGTGCTGGTCCCCGAGGGGCCCTTGTACCGCGTGGCTGGCACAGCTGTCTCCATCTCCTGCAATGTGACCGGCTATGAGGGCCCTGCCCAGCAGAACTTCGAGTGGTTCCTGTATAGGCCAGAGGCCCCAGATACTGCACTGGGCATCGTCAGTACCAAGGATACCCAGTTCTCCTATGCTGTCTTCAAGTCCCGAGTAGTGGCGGGTGAGGTGCAGGTGCAGCGCCTACAAGGTGATGCCGTGGTGCTCAAGATTGCCCGCCTGCAGGCCCAGGATGCTGGCATTTATGAGTGCCACACCCCCTCCACTGATACCCGCTACCTGGGCAGCTACAGTGGCAAGGTGGAGCTGAGAGGTACTGGGCTCTGGGATGGGGTGGGGCCACACACCCTCTCAAGGCAGAAAGTCAAGGCCACAAGTGACCTATTTAACTGCCCCTTTAGGTTTTGTAGCCAAGGAACTTGAGGCCCAAAGAGGTTAAGCGACTTGCACAAAGTCACCCAATAACTCAGTGGCTGATGTGGGACTCAAACTCAGAGTTCCTCACCCAGGCCAGTGCTCGTCTTATCATATTAAGACCCCTCCTGGGAGAAGAAGTGTCCTTAAGTTGTCCAGTCCCCTTTCCATTCCCAAGAACGAGGAAGACTGTTGGGTTGAATAGACTCTACTCCTGGACAGTACAGGACCCAGATCTGGGAAAGAGAGTAGAGTTAGGGAAGGAGTTAGACCATGTGACATTCTCACTCTCTTAAGTTTCTTTGTCTTCTGAGAAGAAAGACAGAGCCGCTTTTCTCAGTATTTCAAACAGTGGTCAGTCTCAAACATAAGGGTGAGTAGGTGATGGGCTGGTTCTATGAAATTCAACAAGTATTTATTGAGTGCCTGTGCTGTGCCCAGTACTGCCCTTGGCACCACTGAGTTACAGAAGAAATAATACAACATGCAATCTTTGCCCTCTGGGAGCTCACAGTCTATTTAGGGAGATAGGCTATACACGGGAAATAGTAACAAGGGCTGCCAGCTCCCAGCCCTCCCTCACTCCAGCTGTTCTCTCCAGTTCTTCCAGATGTCCTCCAGGTGTCTGCTGCCCCCCCAGGGCCCCGAGGCCGCCAGGCCCCAACCTCACCCCCACGCCTGATGGTGCATGAGGGGCAGGAGCTGGCACTGGGCTGCGTGGCGAGGACAAGCACACAGAAGCACACACACCTGGCAGTGTCCTTTGGGCGATCTGTGCCCGAGGCACCAGTTGGGCGGTCAACTCTGCAGGAAGTGGTGGGAATCCGGTCAGACTTGGCCGTGGAGGCCGGAGCTCCCTATGCTGAGCGACTGGCTGCAGGGGAGCTTCGCCTGGGCAAGGAAGGGACTGATCGGTACCGCATGGTAGTAGGGGGTGCCCAGGCAGGGGACGCAGGCACCTACCACTGCACTGCCGCTGAGTGGATTCAGGATCCTGATGGCAGCTGGGCCCAGATCGCAGAGAAAAGGGCTGTCCTGGCCCATGTGGATGTGCAGACGCTGTGTAAGTGCCACTTACACATCCCACTGTGGGAGCTGGGAGGGACAGTGTCCTGGTGGGCACTGTGGCCACAGGGGGTACCAGATAGCCATCATCTGACTCCAAGGAACTCATCTTCCACGGAGTGAGCAGCCTTGTTAGCATTTCTTCCCCCGCTGCCCTTGATGGGTTTTCTCTGCTCAGAAATTGGGTATAGAGCTAGGAGGCCCATGGCTGAGGGGTGAGATTCAAGCCCCCAAGTAGAAAGATGGTCATACCTAGTGAGGGGGAGACAGGAGGTTTTGAAGTTGCTGCTGTCAAGTAGGAAACAGCAAGTTGGGGAATCAGGTGCCTCTGTGTCCCCTACTGCCTCCATGACACCTCTTCCCCTTCCTGTGTTTCAGCCAGCCAGCTGGCAGTGACAGTGGGGCCTGGTGAACGTCGGATTGGCCCAGGGGAGCCCTTGGAACTGCTGTGCAATGTGTCAGGGGCACTTCCCCCAGCAGGCCGTCATGCTGCATACTCTGTAGGTTGGGAGATGGCACCTGCGGGGGCACCTGGGCCCGGCCGCCTGGTAGCCCAGCTGGACACAGAGGGTGTGGGCAGCCTGGGCCCTGGCTATGAGGGCCGACACATTGCCATGGAGAAGGTGGCATCCAGAACATACCGGCTACGGCTAGAGGCTGCCAGGCCTGGTGATGCGGGCACCTACCGCTGCCTCGCCAAAGCCTATGTTCGAGGGTCTGGGACCCGGCTTCGTGAAGCAGCCAGTGCCCGTTCCCGGCCTCTCCCTGTGCACGTGCGGGAGGAAGGTGAGAGGGGGCTGGGCCCTGGACGGGGTTCGAGGATTGTCAACCCCTTTTCCTTCTGTTTCCATGACCCTCTCCCTCTCCATCAGCTCAGGAGATGTGGCTTGCAGGCCACAGCCTCACGCTCCTCTTCTACCAATATTGTGGGAATACCCTGAGTTTCCTGGGGCGGTGCTTGGCAGCAACCCTAACCCCATGCTCCCTGGCCCTGCACCTTCCGACCCCATGTCCTTTGTTCTGCAGGTGTGGTGCTGGAGGCTGTGGCATGGCTAGCAGGAGGCACAGTGTACCGTGGGGAGACTGCCTCCCTGCTGTGCAACATCTCTGTGCGGGGTGGCCCCCCAGGACTGCGGCTGGCCGCCAGCTGGTGGGTGGAGCGACCAGAGGACGGAGAGCTCAGCTCTGTCCCTGCCCAGCTGGTGGGTGGCGTGGGCCAGGATGGTGTGGCAGAACTGGGAGTCCGGCCTGGAGGAGGCCCTGTCAGCGTAGAGCTGGTGGGGCCCCGAAGCCATCGGCTGAGACTACACAGCTTGGGGCCCGAGGATGAAGGTGTGTACCACTGTGCCCCCAGCGCCTGGGTGCAGCATGCCGACTACAGCTGGTACCAGGCGGGCAGTGCCCGCTCAGGGCCTGTTACAGTCTACCCCTACATGCATGGTGAGTGACACCCTCTCCACCCTCCTCACTCTGCCTTCCTCCTGGCCCCTGCCACTGGCCTTCCCTTCCCATCTTCTGACCCTCCTGCTACTATCTCTCTCCTCCACATCATGTCACATGAAGTCTCAAAAAATCCAACTTCCAGCCCCGCAGTGCCCACCTGCATAGGGTCCTCTGTGGTTGATGCTGACTTGCGTGCTGAGGGGGCAGGCTGTGGGCAGGGATGGGGGTGTCTGTGAATGGAGAAGGTGGGTTCAGAGAACTTGATGGGGAAAGCGTAGAGGCAAGTGTGATGGGTGGAGGATGATGGCATCCTCTCTGAACGGTCATCCTCTCTCCCCCAGCCCTGGACACCCTATTTGTGCCTCTGCTGGTGGGCACAGGGGTGGCCCTAGTCACTGGTGCCACTGTCCTTGGTACCATCACTTGCTGCTTCATGAAGAGGCTTCGAAAACGGTGATCCCTTACTCCCCAGGTGAGGGAGAAGAACCCCCCAACCTTGTTTTCATTGGGCTTCCCACCCCCAAGTCCTGAACCAAGCTGCTCCCTCCCAGGCCCCACCTGGAGGAGGAGTAGGCAGCTGAGATCCACAGGGCCCTGTTAAGGGGTGGAGGCCGTGAGGGAGCCCCACTCAGGGCTCTCTGTCCTTAGCCCACGCCGGGCACCCTTTTCAGGTCTTGCAGGTGTCGACTGTCTTCCGGCCCAGCTCCAAGCCCTCCTCTGGTTGCCTGGACACCCTCTCCCTCTGTCCACTCTTCCTTTAATTTATTTGATCTCCCACTACTCACAATGGGAGACATGCCTCCCCTTCCCCACCCCTTCCCTCCCAAGCCCCTCCCTCTGGCCTTCTGTTCTTGATCTCTTAGGGATCCTATAGGGAGGCCATTTCCTGCCCTGGAATTAGTTTTTCTAAAATGTGAATAAACTTGTTTTATAAAAAGCAGGCTTGGCTGTGTCTTCCCTACCACGAGACTGTAAAAGGCTCAGCGTGCATAGTAGGGAGGTGGTTGGGGGTTGACAACCTATTCTGGACGACCCAGGCCTCTTTTCCCACCACAAACACCATCTGGCCTCCATGGGCCATGCCACCCACCCCAGGAGGGGACACCTGGGTTCCATCTGCTGTCTGAACTGCCAGGGCTGAGACAACGCCTGATTGGACTCCTACTTGGGGAGGGAAGCATAGAAAAGGAGGGTAGGTTCCAGCTGCTTGTGGTCCCCCCTCCCCAGCTTCTCCCATGTTAAAGGGCATGGCCCTCCAGGGGCAGTGCCTTTTCTGAGCTCCCCAGCCTTTCCCCAACTCTTCCCGTCTCATTCTCCTGGTCAGGCTAGTCTTGGACCTGACTCCTCCCACTAGGTCCTGGGGCTGAAATTCTTGTTCCTTCTGACCGATAGCAGCAGAATAGAAGCCTCAGAACACAACTGATACTCAGGCTGGGACAACAGGCAGTCAGGGGAGGGCCTGTGTGTCCACAGAGCCATCACACCCGCATGTACTTGCTGTACCTGCATATACCCACTACCCGCATATACCCACTACACCTGCATATACCCACTACACCCGCATATACCCACTACACCTGCATATACCTGCTACACCCGCATATACCTGCTTCACCTGCCTATACCCACCCTGGGGTCTCTTCCCTCCCACCCTTCAGCTTCACCCCTCCTCCAGTGCCCCAGGAGTTTCATGAATTTTCTTGCCTAAGGATTCTTTGATCCTAAAATTCTTACCTGCACAGCACCTTAACAGACATCTGGTAGGCCTCCTTCAGTTGTTATTTAAACATTTATTGAGCATTACGAGTTTGCTAAGTGTCATTTTTACAGATGAGGAAACTGAGGCCCAGATATGCGATTTGCCCAGAGTCATAGAGCTAATTAACAAGTGTCAGGAGTAGGACCTAGGTCTCCTGACTTGTTGCACTGTACAGTGGTGCCCTGAGTGGTGACAGTGGCGAGGAGAGGTGTGGCAGGGTCTCAGTGACTTCAGCAGGCAGGAGGGGCCTTTCCAGACTCAGTTTCTCTGCTTGTTCAGCTGCAATGGGTTGGCTCCTGTGTGAGTGCCTGTGTGTGGATACCAAGTAGCCCACCCCCTCTTGTCCAGATCCCCCTGTTCTACTGAAACCCGAATGAATCCCCATTCCCCATCCCAACATCTGTTCTTAGGGGACCAGTCAATGCCAGGCTTCAGGAATCTCATCTTTGATGACGACCCCAGTGGCCCTGTGACCTGAGGCAAAGATGTCCGTGCTTTGACTGAAAGGAAGGGACTGGGACTTGGGTCCTTTCTGAGTGAACCCAAGCTGTCTGGGCTCCTTCCATGGCCCTCTTTCTTGCTTCCAGAGGACCCATAGGGCCCTGGCTGTGCCCATAGGACCCTGGCTGTGCCCCATAGGACCCTAGCTGCCCAGCCTGGAACAGAGAAGACTGGAGTGCTTTCCCCAGGGCGCTTATGAAAGGGCAGGAGTGGGATGTGGCCAGGGCCAAGGGAGGAGGTCCTTGCTGGGCCAGTGCTGCTGTGTGGGAGATAGATGCTGTCCCAGGGCAGGCTCTCCTGGGCCTATGCTTTTCTCCAGGCCAGCTTCAGGTCCCTTCCACCCCTCTGCCCCTCTCAACTTGCCATTGTTCTCCCTCACCGTCCAGGAAGCTGCCGCTGGTGACTGGGATGTGATCAGGAAGCAGGTGGAGGTGGGGTGAGAATATGCATCTTTGGGACCCCCTGGCCCAATTGGGCTGACAGCAGGCTGCAGACACATCCAGATGTTCTGACTCCTATCGCTTCTCTCAGATTTTCTCCCACATTCAATCCTGCCTCCAGTCCCACAAGGGGTTCTGTCCTTTGCCCCTAAAACCGTTCCTGCTCCACCTCCCCCCGACCTCCCCAGGAGCCCCCTCAAGTCATTCTGATGGCTTCATCTCTCTGTCGGGCCTGCTCAGCTTCCAGACACCCCCTCCACTTGTCACTGCCCTGTTTCCACTGATGGTTGAGTTTCTGGGCCCAGAGTTAAACTCTTCAGCCTGGGCTTCAGGTCCCTTTCCCATACATAAAACCCCACCCTTCACATTTCTCTGTCTGCTCCTGTGAGGATCCTCAGCTTCTTCTCAGCTTCTCTTCATCTTCCTCTCAGCTACTCCTCAGTTTCTATGCCCCATGTCCTGAGACGACCTCTAAGTCTTCACTTAGAGCACAGGTTCTCAAAGTGTGGTCCCCAGTCCAGCAGCAGCAGCATGACCTGGGGACTTCTTAGGAATGCATAGTTTTGGTCCCCACCTCTTGGGTCAGAACCCTTGGAGTGGAGCCCAAAAATCTGTGTTTTAACAAGCCCTCCAGGTGATTCCAACGCATACTGGAGACTTCTAACTCCTGACTTACATATTCCCTATGCCTTACACCAGCCCCAGCCTTCTGATCACGCACACTCCCCCACCCTCCACGGGACTGCACAGGTTGTCAGTTTGAATTATCCCTCGTTCAGTCGCCACAGGTAGATTCCTCTGTTTTCCCAGGTGCCCCTTATTTTGAGGACAGGAACCAGGTTTTTGAATGTCCACTCCACATGGCACCCAATCAGTGATGTGAATGACTGTGCCCCAAGGACACACTGCTTTTCTAGGGGCTCCCTCTGTCCCAGCTCCAGCGAACCCACTTTCTAGATCTCTCTCCTGGCCCTTCCTCCCCAGAACCTCTCTCTCTTCCTGCCTGTGCCTGATACCTGTAAGATCTCACTCCACTATAAGAAAATAGCTATCCTTGGTTTTCCTTTCCCAGGCCCTTCTCCAGGCCCCAGCTCAGGCACCTGCCTGCTCTGCCTGCTTCCCTGAACTTGTGGACTAAGGTCATTCACACCTTGCTGAGCCCCTTGCATGCCTTCATCCTGGTGAGGGTGGAGCTAGGAGGGCACCCTCCTCACGTGCCCATCTTGGTCTGGCTCCTTTCTCCTTCGCTTCAGCTTGGCCTACCATGTCATTAGACAGTTGTGCCATATGTGGGGAGGCTGGCAGAAGAGGTGATTGGGGACTGCAATCCATCCTACACTCTGCTCCCCAAGCCATGCACCCTGGTTTGGGGCTGTATCTGTCTGGAGGAAAAAGGTTCCCTTTTAGAATTTGCACAGGGGCGTTCTACAGGTTAGTGGCAGCCCTGAGTGGACCAATTGTCTACTGGTCCATTTATGTATCTGTCAGCTGTCTTTATCTGCTACTATCTTCCCATCCAACCCCCAAAAGTCCATCATTCTGTCCATCCATCCACTCATGAACAAATGTGAAGGTCAAACACACACTGGCATGTTCACCCGGCCCCACCCTCCATTTCCCTGAAATCAGGACCCTTCCCTTCCATACTGGTTTCTAGACTTGAGGATCTGGGGGACGGGGACTTTCCAACTTTAGCACATTTCCAGGGGCTTTGCCTTCCTCCTCCTCCTCCCCCACCACCTCCGATATGCAGTTCCCCATGTATCTGTGTCTGGCCCCCGGTCTGCCACAGGGGTCTGGAGGAAGCTGGTCACACCTTGGACTCACTCTCTGGGGGTGGCAGGCAGCCATTCTGCTCCTTGTCAGCCCCAGCTTCCCCACCCGCCCCCTCCCCCGCCCCCTCCTCCTCCACCTTCTCATCCAGCCGGCTGGGGATGGACCAGTAGAGATGGGCATCAAGGCGGGCCGCAGCCTCTGCCAGCTCTCGAGCACTGCAGGAAGGTGTGGGCACCTCAAAAGTCTCGTGAAAGCTGGCATAGTCCACCTCGTAGAAGCCGTCCTCCAGAGTCAGCACTGACGTGAAGCGGTGGCCCCACAGCACCTCGTCTACCAGGTAGGAGCTCCGAGCTTGGCATGTCATTCCTGGGAGGAGGGGGCACCGGTCAGGGGGAATCTCAGCTCCAGGCTTCCCTCTCCTCTTCTCATTCCACAACCCTACTCCCAGCACCCTCCCTTCTATTCCTTCCTAAGGGGTCCCACCTCCCTTTGGTCCAGTCCATTCCCCCCCCCCACCCCCCGGCTCCTGTTCTTACCCAGCTCCCTCAAGTCTTCTCCATTTGCCCCAACTCCTCTTAATGTCCAGCTCTTTTTTCCCCTCCTGTCATTTGGTGATGCCAACCAAAAAAAGCTTAACCTTGAAACTAACCTCAGGGATCCTCTAGTCCAACTTCTCACTCCATACAGTGCTCCCCAAAGGAGCATTTCTAACGATGGGCATCTAGCTTATACTTGATTACCTCCTGGGATTGATAGCTCACCACTTCAGAAAGGGCCCACTCCTTTGTACGATAGCTCTAATAGTTGGGTTGTTCTTTATACAGAGCTAAAACCTGTCCCCTGGGATTTCCAACTCTTGGCCTCATTCCCCTCCCACTTCACAGTCCTCTGAGTATCTGAAAACAGGAGTCTCAGATTCCCTCATGTTTTCTCTCTTGACTTAACATCCCTGGCTTCCTCCACGATTCCTCATTTGACCTGGTTTTCCAAAATTCTACTTTTTTGATTACAAGCCAGAATGGCCAAGGAGGGCCCTTTAAGCATTTTGAGTATAGTAAATTTTCCAACTGTGGCCTGCTCCGTGCATAAGAGAGGGCGCACCATCTCTCTCTTCTGGCCATGATGCTTTCACTAATAGGGCCCAGGATAACATTACATAATCATTTTGGAGGCTGCATCACATTGCTACGACATCAAGCCTGTAGCCAACTAAAACTCCCAGTTCTTTTTTCACCAGTGCTCTTCCATGCTGTGCTTACATAAGTGATTTTTTTAAAGCCTAAATGTAGAATTTTATATTTATTCATTTTAAATGTCATCTTGCTGGGTTTTGGCTCATTATTCTTGCTTTTCAAAAGCGTTTTGAATCCTGACTGTCTCACCCAAAATATTACCATCCTTTCCAGCTTTATATCTCTAGAAAAACAGACAGATTCCTATCCCTTATCTCCTCTGTCCTGGTCCTCCCTGCCCGGGGCCTGTGTCCTATCTTCCTGTTGGGCTGGTGCATCCCTCAGGGCAGGTCATTCTCCTTTCTGCCACAGGGTCTTGCCCCCAACCCATATCCGTCTCGGAACAAGGGGAAACAGAAGAGTGAACATTAGCTAACCGGAGAGTGGCTGTCAACTCGGAAAGCCTGGCGCTGAGACATTGGTATTCCTCGGTGAAGTTGGAATAGAAAGTATCCAGTGGGAGAGAGGAGAAAGAGGCATAAGGGACACTGGGGAGAGAAGGGCTTCGAGGAGGAGAGGGCAGGGCTGGGGGTACAAAGAGAAAAGAGGGCCGGGCAGGAACTTCCCTGGAGGGTGAGGGGCCTGCCTGAGATACTGGCAAAAAAGGAGTGACAGCTGGAGAGAGAGAGAGGAAAGGGAACGGGGTGAGTGGGGGAAGGGGAAAGAGTCGGGATGAAGCAGGAATGGGAACAGTGATGGGGAGCTGGGGTTGGGGTGTGAAGCGGAGGCTCAGCGTAAAGGGGCCAGAGAAAGGATCTGAAGGCACCAGCTAGTCAGCGAAGCCGACAGGGAGCATCAGCAGCTCTGGCGTCAGAGGCAGGGACTGCGGCGCCCCCTAGTGGGCCTTTGGTCCTCCACCCGCAGTTTCCTCATCCTCATCTATCCTCTAGATCTCAAGTCTTAAGTGACCTCCTTTGCGACTCCTGTAACACTGGTCTTTTCCCACCTGCTCCCAAAGCCTTCACTGTGTAGGTCTGGGTTGGACTTATAGACATCACAGATGAGTTGCCAGTTCCTTTTGGAAAAGGGCTAGAAATGGTAACATCATCTATATCCCTTGTCAGTGGAAACGGATGAATTGGGAAACCGAGGCAGAAGTGAGACCAGGTATTAAGCTCCCCTCAAGATCCGGCCTAGAAATAACTCAGGCAATGGAAAACCTTCACCGTCAAATTCCAGGGGCCTGAACCTGGCTGCAGTGAGAAAACCCCTGCACCTAACCCCTCCTTCCAACTCGGGAGCACTAAACATTGAAGCCACATTGCCTGTGTCCAATCCAGACATGACTACTTATTGGCTTAGGAAAGTGGACAACTTCCTTAATTTCTCATTGGAGCAATCTCATCTCTAAAAAATGAGCACAATAACAAGAAGTTACCTTCAGAGGGTTCTTGTTAGGGTTAAATCGACTCAGAGGTGGAAAGTGCTTTGGAACTGCGCATGACACAGGGTGAGTACTGGGCGAGCACTAGCTATTATTGCTCTCCCTATTCCAAGTGACACATTCCTCTGGGCCCAGGGCCCCACGCCAGTGCCATTTCGGAGAATTCCTCCAAGCTTTCTCTTGGCCTTCCGCAGCGTTGCTCGATTCCACCCCCGCCCCCCGACCCCTGTCTCACCTCACTCTCTCATCCTCCACCAGCCCCTCCATCCATCCTCCCCACCTCCCCGGCCCCCCGTCTCGCCCCTGCCTTCCTCGGCCCCGCCCACCCTCTGCCAGCCCCGCTCCCCTCCCCAGGCCTGCTCGCACCCGTGGCTTCCACCATGCCCTCGAGGATAACGACGATCTCGAAGTCGTCCCTCTCGAGGGCACGGCGCGACGCCTCCCAGAAGGGGCTGGCGGCGTCGATCTCGTGGCTGATAACCAGCGGCGAGACGAGGAAGAGGCGGTCGTCTCCCGTGTCGAAGCCCACGCTGAGGTCGGTCTGGTGCAGCGGGATGAACTCGCCCTCCAGCGTCTGGCGCGAGCGGATGAGCTTGGCGCGGATGGAGGCCTCCACTATGTGTGAGGAGCGCAAGTCGCCCACGCGGAACATGAGGCAGAGGCGCCCGTCGCGCAGCGACACCACGGCGTGCGAGGAGAAGACGAGCGTGGCTGCGCGCTTGTTGGGCTGCGAGATCTTGACGAACATGCAGCCCACCATGAAGGCGTTCACCATGGAGCCCAGGATGGCCTGCAGCAGCAGCAGCACGATGCCCTCGGGGCACTGGTCGGTGATGACGCGGTGCCCGTAGCCGATGGTGGTCTCGGTCTCGATGGAGAAGAGGAAGGCGGCCACGAAGCCGTTGAGGTTGTTGACACACGGCGTCCACGCGGTGTCCTCCAGGTGCTCCAGGTCGCCGCGGCCGTAGGCGATCAGCCACCAGATGGCGCCGAAGAAGAGCCAGGTGAGCGCGTAGGCCAGGACGAAGAATAACAGGCTGAGGCGCCACTGCAGGTCCACCAGCGTGGTGAACAGGTCCGTCAGGTAGCGGTATGTCTCGCGCACGTTGCCCTGCTGCACGTTGCACCGGCCATCCTTCTCCACGTAGCGCTGGCGGCCGCGCCGCCGCGGCTGCTCCTCCGGCCCGGGCGAGAAGGCCGCGTTCTCCTGCGCCATGGCGGCCGCGTCAGGGCGAGCGCTGCGGGCGCCTGGAGTGCGGCGGGGGCCCGAGCTGCTGCCACCTGCCGCGGGTCGCTGGGCGCCTAGGCGGCGTCGGGGGTCCTGGAGGGGCTTAATAAAGGTTTGCCGAATGAGTGGCCCCTCGGAGATGGGGAGGCACGGGACATCAGGGCCAGCACCGAGCCCTGGGGGGCCCTGGGCGAGTCCCTTCGTGTTTCCTGGCCTCCATTTCTGGGAATAACACATTCAGCCCTAACTGCCCCCCAGGCTCAGAAAGTTGTGAGGGTCAAATGGAATAATGTACCTGAACTGAATAGAACTGTGCAAGTTCCACGATGATTTTCAGGGGAAGGAGGTACCAGACATTTTGGTGCCATCACCTCCAGCTGGGGTGTGCAGCACCTCAGGGGCAGCCCCGGGGCCAAAGACCCAGGCCCAGATCCCCCTAGTGATTTCCTGAAATCACTAGACTGGGGGCTTTTTGGGGAGGGGGGCAGGCGGGTAATGGAGCCCTCCCTGCCCTAAGGACTTCCACCATCCCTTCCCCAGCTGTAGCCAGTGCAGCCACCAATGGCTCTCCTCGCAGGCTGTTTTGAAGTTCACCCCAAGACTGATACACAGTCTTTCTCATTCTTCCCTCCTTGGACCTCACTCACTCCACTCTACTCCCTCCCCTCAACATGCTTACAAAGGAGAAAGAAATGAAAGCTGTGGAAAGTCAGTGGAAACCCTCCAGTGCACAAGGGTGGAACATTAGGAAATTCCCACTAGAAATCCTGAGACCTACCCACGATCACTGCTGCTCTTGGGCCAGCCTCATATCCCTTGGGTTTTTTCTCCTAGTGGAGACAGCCTGCAAATGGGGAGGGGAACTGGAAGATCCCAACACAGAAGCCTGGGAAAGGAAGCCCAGAGTTATTAAGAGTTAGGCTCGTATCCCTCTGGGATCCTATTCTTCATGAGAGACATGGAATCAGATCAAGTGAAGCACTAAGCACCCACATTTATTTCCCCACTCCCTCTAGTTATATTTCCCCCCAGCCTGTTACTTCCCATGGACTATCCTAACACCAGCCCCGCCCCCACCTGCCATATGCCCCAAAGCCCACATTCCAAGCGAAGCCCACCTGATTTTGCTTCACATGCTTGCCTCTGAGGAGCTCTCTGAGCTGCAGTCTGCTCTGAGAGAGGTCCAGAGCCCTTCCCCAAAGCACCCAGGGTCCTCTAGGAGATATGGACCATACAGGGGAAGGTTTAGAATAAGGATTTGGGACTCTTCCACCTTCCCTTCTCTTTCCTGGGAATGATCCTCTCCTCCCACTCCACGGAAACGTGGGCTGGCTAGTGGGTGGGGGATGGAGGAGTGTGCCATAGGAACCACAGATGGCCTGGATGGTTGACCAGGTCCTGAGGAAAAACTGCCTGGGTATGTGACTCTAAACCTAGCACTCCAGCATCTTATGTCCTGGGGTGAGGTGCTCTGCAGTCAGCACTCTGGAGAGGGTGTGTGTGTGTGTGTGTGTGTGTGTGTGTGTGTGTGTGTGTGTGTGTATTGGGGTAGAGAGGGCAGGAAGAGAAATCAAAATGAAATGGCTTTGAGCTTAGGGGCACCCCCTGCATTTATTATCCATGAAGTCAGGGGACACAGGGTCCAAGAGCCCCATGGCAATGGAAGATTAGGGTCTCCCCTGCCCCCAACAATGGGCTTCCTTTTCCTTCCCTGTAGCTCAGATGTCCTCAGGAAGAGTAAGCATTGACTGGCTCAGAGACCCCAGGTCATGCAGAAAATGACCCTGCTCCCATCATCCTAGGTTTAGTCCCAGGTGGGCTTCCAGATGTTCTCTCAGGGTCTTAGGTAATCTGACCCCCAGTCAGCCTGGTTAGACAGATCTCTCTGCCCAGGGATGGGGAAGGAACCCCCATGTCGGATCACCCCCAGAACTCTCTCACTCTCCATTGCCCCAGGGATCTAGGTAAACCTTATTTTCAATGTGTCCCACATCCTGTCTTCCTGAGTGGGGGACTGCATTTTTCTCAGGGGAAGGAAAAGTGTGAAATTGTTACCTCTGTCTCAAGATCAAGGACTTGATTTCTCCATCTTCCCTCCAAGAATTTCAGTTCCTCCAACCTACTCCTCATTTCTTGTGCATGCTGTGACCCCTTTGCAGAAGATCGCAATACCACTTTTCCTGGGCCCTTCTTCCTCCCTCTAGAGAGCTGGGGAGTAAGGGGGCTCATTTTTTGGAAGGAGAGACCTAGTGAAAACTCCCCCAAGAACCAGCTCCCCCCAAACCCCCAACTGCCTTGGAAATAGGGGCCCAAACCCCAAGTCCCCCGCAACTCAACTCACAGCACGTGGAGAGGAGAGTAGCCGGCAGCAGAGACCCCTGGGGGGTGGCGTCCATGCCCCTGACACCGCCCCCCCCACGGGCCCCCTGAAGGGTGGGAGCCGCAGACACCGCTGTTTCTCCTAAATGTAGCGGCGGCTCTGACTAGGACTTGCTATCTGTGTCATCCCTACTTCCCAGGCTCCCCTGCTCCTCTCTCGTTTCCACGGCAACCAGTCTGGCGACAGCTCCAGAGCATCCCCCTCCCCTCCCCAGTCCTGGGTACCACTAGGGGTTGATCCAAACCACACGCCATAGTTATTTTTAGCCAAAGTCCCTCCTCCTGGACAACTCAGAGCTTGGCTCCTCACCCCCTCATAGGAAAAAAAAAAAAAAAAGAAGAAGAAGAAAGAAAAACAAAGCTGGCATGCTGGCTCTTTCCTAAGAAGCTCCTTGCTGGGGGAAAATACAAGCCCTCATGTATTTGAGAATAAGGTGTTAGGTTCCCTGGGGTTTCAGAGGGCCATCTGGTAGCTGGCAGTTCACCACCTTCAACATGGGTCTCTGCGTGCAGGTGCTGCTCTCAGGTCAGGCCGACCATCATGGTCTCTAGTTTTGGAGAGGCCATGGATCCAGAAGGTGGTAGCTAGAAGGAAAATAGATCTACTAAAGGAAGGGAGGCAGGGTCAGGGGTTCTAATTATTGCCACTGATTTGCACTGTGACCCATAGGAGTCACTTCACTTCTCTAGCCACAGTTATTCCATCTATCCCAGGGTGTGGACAAGTGCAAATACCCCCTTTCTGCCTGCTTCACAGAGTCTGCGGATCAAATGAAGCAAAAACAAACAAACAAAAAAACCCAAAAAACCACGAAGGGCTTTGAAATGTGTTTTATTCATAGCAAAAACCCTAGAAACAACCCAAATGTCCACCAGAGAGAAAAGCCTAGGTTAGGGCTTACTAAGTATTCACTCAGCAAACTTCTGCGGAGCCCAAGTGCCAGGCAGTGTGTTAGATGGGGTGGTTACAGAATGAGTAAGTCCCTGCCCACAAGGAGCTCATTAACCCGTGAGGGAGAAAGACACACAAACACACAGTAGCTGCTGCTACTAATTCACTGAACATTGGATATGAACGAGACACATGCCTCATTTCATCCCCATGGCAACTCTATAAGACAGGTATAATTTTTCCCAGTTATAGATGAGGAAACTAAAACAGAGATATGTTAAGTAATTTATCGAATGTCACAGACTTGGGCAGAGATAGGAGTCAAACTCCCACATCTGTATCACCTCATGCTTTTTAAACTGTTTTAAAAGAAGACTTCTTAAAGGGTAGTTTTAGATTCAGAGCAAAATTGAGAGGAAAGTTACAGAGATTTTCCGTATGCCCCCTATCC
The DNA here is from genome assembly GCF_009828535.3 of Hylobates moloch. Taxonomy (NCBI): domain Eukaryota; kingdom Metazoa; phylum Chordata; class Mammalia; order Primates; family Hylobatidae; genus Hylobates; species Hylobates moloch. The sequence goes on from NW_026652280.1 coordinate 95,336,149, forward strand.
CCATGCATCCACCAGAGTGGCACACTGGTTACAAGTGATGAAACTACATTGACATCATAATCACCCAAAGTCCATAGCTGACATTAGGGTTCACTTTTGGTGTTGTACACTCTGTGGGGTTGGACAAATATATAATGATGTGTATCCACCATTATAGTCTCATTGCTGTAAAAGTCCTCTATGCTCTGCCTAGTCAATCCCCCTTCCCTAACCCCTGGCAACAACTGCTCTTTTTCCTGTTTCCATAATTTTCCTTTTCCAGAATGTCATATAGTTGGAATTGTACAATATGTAGCCATTTCAAATTGGCTTCTTTCACTTAGTAATGTAAATTTAAGGTTCCTCCATGTCTTTTCATGGCTTTGTAGTTCATTTCTTTTTGGCACTGAATAATATTCCATTTCAGGATGGCCACGGTTTATTTATCTATTTACCTACTGAAGGACATCTTGGTTGCTTTCAAGATTTGGCCATGGTGAATACAGCTGCTATAAACATTCGTTGGCAGATTTTCATGTGGACGTAAGTTTTCATCTCCTTTGGGTAGATACCAATGAGCATGATTCCCAGATCGTATGGTAAGAGTATGTTTAGTTTTTTAAGAAACTGCCACACTTTCTTCCAAAGTAGCTGTACCATTTTGCATTCCCATCAGCCACGAATTCCTGTTCCTGTTGCTCCACATTCCTGCCAGCATTTGGTGTTGTCAGCCTCAGCCTATGTTCTTTTCAGAAAGTTACACTGCCTCAGTAATGTAATATCTGTGGAATATTAATATCATGGGTTACTGTAAAGCCATAATAATTGCTGTGCTTAAATATGTGAATGTGTATACAACACACTGTTACATAAAAAAGCAGGACCTAAAAATATTCTTATAAATTGATCACGACTATATTGAAATAGCTTCAGGAACACTGATAAAAATCAGAACAAAATTTGGAGAAATAGAAATATCTTATTGCTTATTTTTCCCCAGGGAAATAATGAAGAGAAGAAAGTGGTTTACAAATGCAAAGTGTTGCTGTTGTTATCAGTATTATTATATCCCAGATACGGATCTATTCTTATCCAGATCCTTTAAATTTGGATCAAGAAAATATGAGCTAGAGGAGCAGGAAGACATAGAGATGGACACGGAGGGCTAGAAGCTCCTGGAATGACCTGGCGAGGTGGGAAATTCGGTACTGGATAATATAAGCTCGGGAGGCAACGACTTGGGTTCAAATCCCACCTCTGTCCACTACCAGCTGGGTGAACCTGAGCAATTATTTAACCTCGTTAAACCTCAGATTCTTCATCTAAAAAAAAGAACAACCATATTATTCATTTCTTAGGGGGTTGTCATGAAGACTACATAAGGCAATGCCTGACACATTGTTAGTACTCAGTAAATGCTAGCTACTGTCTTCCTCTTCCTCTTCCTCCTACTCATTGTCTTCTTCATGGTCATCATCATTGTCACCATCATCACCATCATCTCAGGGATGTCCTGAAAGCCCTACCCTGCCTGTGCCACCTTCCTCTGTTCTGGCACCAACCTGTGAGGCCTGCAGGGGGCACCCCCGGTATACTGCCCTCTCCTCAGCTCTCTTGCTGGTGATTCTTGTTGTTCCAAGTGGAAATATCGAGCTTTCAGCCTGAGATTGGCATCAAGAGTGCTGTTAAAGCCCCAGTCAACATCCCCGTCTCTTGGGCCTGGTCCTGTCACCCGAGCTTTGGGACTGCTAGCCTGCCCTTCTCTGTCCTGCCAAGCAGCTGCTCACATTGGTTTCACTATGCCAGGAGCTCAGAGAGAAGAAACCAAACTCCTAGGCAAGAACATATTTGCATAGAGCTGGCCCTATTTGCTGGAGGGGGCATCACTGGCAGGGCCCTCCACAAGGCAATTTTAGCCAGCCCCTCGCCTCAGTCCAGGTGCCCCTGAACCTAGCCTTGCTGACAAGGAAGAAGACCACCACTCCCTCACCTGATTCACTCATCCTGCAGGTCCTAGACTTTACCTGTTATCTAACCTCAGTTCCTTATTTATCACTGAGCTTGAACTGAGGCAGGAGAAAAAAAGTTTTCCTAGGCACCAGGACACAAAAGCATAGACAAGATTCTAGCTTTTGGCCTGGCACGGTGGCTCACACCTATAATCCCAGCAATTTGGGAGGCTGAGACGCACGGATCGCTTGAACCCAGGAGATGGAGACCAGCCTGGGCAACATGGTGAAACCTTGTCTCTGCAAAAAATACAAAATTAGATGGGTGTAGTGGTATGTGCATGTGGTCCTAGCCACCCTGGAGATTGAGGCGGGAGGATAACCTGAGCCTGGGAGCTCAAGGCTGCAGTGAGCCATGATTGTGCCAGTGAACTCCAGCCTGGACGACAGACTGAGACCCTGTCTCAAAAAAAAAGGGAACTGTGGTGCAAAGGTTCCCTTCCTCCAGCAGACACAGCTCTGAGCTGGATGCAGGAATTGGCAAGCTGAATGCAGTTCAGTCTTCAACTTGCCCCATCAGCAGGTGGCTTTGTGGCAGCCCTGAGACCAGCCAAACTGGGGAGGCTTCCCTGGACAAGATCATGAGACATCTTGTGCAAAATCTGGCAAGCGGAAGAGGAAGCATGATGGGGAAGACAGGAGACAGTTGAGGATATGAGTTTAGTGGAGCAGGGAGGCCAATCTGGTTAATTGTAAAAATTTGTATAAATTCAAGGGGGATGGGGCTCCAGAAAACTCAGAGCAGAGGAAAGATACGGTTGAAGGAGTAGATGTGGCAAATGACTGAAGCTGAAGATTAGAGTGAACTGGGGAGAAGCAGAGCACAGCTCCAGGCCAGACGGAGGCAATTTCAGCCAGCCCCTCACCTCAGGCTGGGTTCCTGAGGCTGAGGAGCTTGCTGCCTTTCTGGCTACTTTCAGCAGAGCGGGAGGATCAGAAGCCTTCTCACACAGAGTTCTATCTTGCTTTATAGGACTGGGTAGAGATAGGCTAAGATTTAAAAGTTATATGACAGTTAGAGGTGGTACAGGATTAGCCCTTACTTTACAGGTAGGAACAGGTCCCAAGAAAATAGTCAGGACTAAGACTCAGGCCACCCGACTCGAGGTTCCTCGTGTTTCTTTATTCCCAGTTGCCTCCCTCCTATCACAGTGCATTGGATGTTAATGGAATTTCTATTAACTGGACCCAACTAGAAAGGTACTAGAAGTCCCTAGTTAAAGGAATTCGTTTTTTTCTTTTTTCCTTTTTTTTTTTTTCTTTTTAAGACAGAGTTCCGCTCTGTCACCCAGGCTGGAGTGCAGTGGCACGATCTCAGCTCACTGCAACCTCTGCCGCCTGGATTCAAGTGATTCTCTTGCCTCACCCTCCCGAGTAGCTGAGATTACAGGCACACACCACTATGCCTGGCTAATTTTATTTTATTTTTGTATTTTCAGTAGAGATGGGGTTTCACCATGTTGGCCAGGCTGGTCTTGAACTCCTGACCTTAGGTCATCCACCCGCCTTGGCTTCCCAAAGTGCTGGGATTACAGGCATGAGCCACCATGCCTGGCCATGCTTTTCTTTTTTAAAGGAAAGAATTCTTTAGTAGGTAACTAAGTATTCCCTAAATTATGTCTTATAAATGTGGGTTTGTGTATATTGCATTTATTTAAAGGGGGTGATCTACTTACATAATGATTCATTAGTGACCTGGGGAATATAGCTCAGTCCTTCTCTTGGATTTCTCCTCTGCGGCCTGAGTCATTCAGCTATGAGATGCTCCACTACTAATGGAATTTGTTCAGCACTGTGGGATGTGAGCACCAAAACGCCACTTGGAATCCTGAATCCTGTGGTGAGCCATTTCAGTGTCTCTGTTCTTTCCAGCCACTTCCCCTGACTTGTTAAATACTGACTATTCTGAGTCTCTATCATGCCTCCCAACCCAAAGCTTTCCTGATTCCCTCTGTCCACATCTGCTTTGCCCAGCACAAGCCCCTCAGACTGCTGCCCACTTGTGGATTCTCTTTCTAAAACAGGTGACACACCCCAACTCTCCTCCTCCTCTGCTCTGAGGTAGCCTCTGCCCCATTATAAATGAAGTAAAAGTAGAGATGAGGCCAAAGCTGGAAGCAGTGAGTCTGAAAGGAGAAATGGAGGAGAATAAGGAAGATGCAAGTTGGGAAACTGAAAGAAGAGAGAGGGGTCCTCAAAAAGAGAACGTTCCTCTGTCATGTTTCATGGTGGACACTGAATGTTGTAATTCTGGGGAATTTTTCATACTAACATGTACTCAGGGGTCATAGCCTCTGGTTGGCAAGATTGTGTTTAAACCGTGCAAATTCCCTCTGGCATTATTCTGAGACAAGTTTTGGGGTCAAATATATGTGGATTCAAATCCCAAAACACTTTCCAGCTATGTTACCATAGGCAAACCACTTAACTCCTCAGAACTTTAGTTTCCCCATCTCCTGATCTATCTGACGTAGTAAACACTCACAAATATTAATGTCCTATGCCCCTTATTACTGATTCCCTACTGGGCTCCTAGAGACTGTTCTAGGACTTCTCTTTTGCAAACAAATTTAAAAATGAAAACCTCACATTTGATATGTACAAAAGAATATAGATGGTGGACATATGTCTATATGTTATAAAGTATAATTTAAAAACAAAAACTCAATTTAAATCACTCTTTTAAAGTCAGAACATTACAGTGCTGATGAAGCTACCTGTGTACTTTTCCACAAGCTCCCACCCCTGCTGTTCAAGGACTTATAAAGTCTTTCTAACTGCCCAGTCCCACCCCACTCTATCCTCACTCTGATTGTTAGTAGAGGACACTTCTGTAGATCACTTGTAGTTTTTTAGTCTGATTGACCAGAAGTAACACAGAATTAAGGAAGTCATGAGCACTTCCAGCCTCGGAGAGGAAGATGCCGAGTTCAGTCTGGGGGCCTGTCACATTTTTTATCTTCTTTTTTTTTTTTTTCTAGGTCTTCTGTGGTGAAGACCTCCTTCACTGTGACCTGTAAGCACGAGGCACCTGTTTGGGGTTTTAAAACAAGGGCACAGGGACCGACATGATGAAAACAGGTTGCCTCTTCCTTTGAGACTGGAGAGAAAGGTGAAGGATGGGTCAGGTCCTGATCTTTCTGATTCTGGTAGTGCTTATAGGAATGAAAAAGGACATTGCAAACAGATGAAAGAAAGGGAGACTTGACAGCATTTGTTGGCTTAATTGACATGTCCAGGAATGGGCCCAAGGCAAGGGCAAAGAGTAAAGGTCACTTGTAGTTTTTTATTCTAATTGACCAGGAGTAACACAGAACTAAGGAAGTCACGAGCACTTCCACCTTTGGGAAGGAAGGTACTGAGTTCAGTTTGGGGCCTGTCAAGTCAAGATGGAAATCCCCTGCAAGCAACTAGAAATATGGAGCTCCAAAGAGAGTGTAGGATTGAAGACAGAGATTTGGGCATCACTCAAGGACAATCGTTGGAGCTATGCAAATGACAAAGGCTCAAGGGGCAAGACACAGAAAGAGAACATAAGGCTGAACCTTGAGTATTAAAAGAAGTAGCTGTAGCTTTGGGTGTATAGGGGCAATGGAAGAAGATAAGGCTGGAATGGCACCAGGTCCAGGTTATAATAGGCCTTCTCTTCCAGGGTAAGGAACTTGGACTTTACTTATAGAAAGTTGGCAGTTACTGAAGGTTTTAAAACTTGGAAGTGATATGGTCAGATGTGTGTTTCAGAGAGATGAACTTTACTGGTGCTTAATTATTTTTAAATAAAGAAATTAATAATCCAAAGAATTATTAGGGTGGAGGAAGACTGGAGGTAGGAAGAGTAGTTAGAAGGCTGCTGCAGTAGCCCTGGTATATTAGGCCATTCTTGCGTTGCTATAATGAAATACCTGAGACAGGGCATGGTGGCTCAAGCCTGTAATCCAGCATTCTGGGAGGCTGAGGTGGGAGGACTGCTTGAGCTCACAAGTTCAAGACCATCCTGATCAACATAGCGATTCTTCGTCTCTACTAAAAGTTAAAAAAAAAATAGCTGGGTATAATGGTGAATACCTGTAGTTCCAGCTATGTTTGAGGTTGAGGCAGGAAGACTGCTTCAGCACAGGAGTTCAGGGTTGCAGTGAGCTGTGATCACACCACTGCACTCCAGCCTGGGGGACAGAGTGAAACCCTGTCTCAAAAAAAAAAAAAAAAAAAAAAAACCCAGAGAGTGGGTAATTTATAAAGAAAAGAGGTTTAATTGGCGCAGAATTCTGCAGGATTTACAGGAAGCATGGTGCTCACATCTGCTCAGCTTCTCAGGAGACCTCAGGAAGGTTTTACTTACGGTGGAAGGCAAAGCAGGAGCAAGCACATCACATGGCAAAAGCAGGAGCAACAGAGAGTTGCTGATGGGGGATGTTGCCATATACTTTTAAACGACCAGATCTCATGAGAACTCACTATCATGAAGATAGCACCAAGCCGCTGAGGGACCTGCCCCCATGATCAAAACACCTCCCACCAGGCCCATGTCCAGCATTGGGGATTACAATCCAGCATGAAATTTGAGCAGTATCAAAGATCCAAACTATTATTACCTGGTGAGAGGTAATGGTGTCCTAGACTACAGCAATGATAGTGGAATAGAGAGGAAGGGGACAATATTGAGGCTATTTAGAACACAGATGCATTGATTCAATAAGGGAGATGAGGTGAGGAAGATTGAAGAATCTAGGATGGCTGCCATGTTTCTGGTTGGGTGATGATAGTATATCTACCACGGTAGAGAATAAATGGAGAGGAGCACTTTTGTGAGCAAGGTGACATGTTCTACTTTAAATATGTTGAGTTTGAAATGGATATCCCGGTGGGCTGGACATATTGACCCATGGGTGGTAGTTGAAGCTAAATGCATGGATAATATTTTTGGAAAAATAATAAGTGCACAATAAATGTCTGTTAATGATCCATAAATCATTACAGTCCCTTTGCTTTCTCTTCTGTGGTGTTCTTCATGTTTATTTTGGAGTTCCATCAGGGCCTCCAAGCCAAGCTTGTCCAACCCAACGCCTGTGGGCTGCATGCAGCCCAGGACGGCTTTGAATGAGGCCCAACACAAATTTGTAAACTTTCTTAAAACATTATGAGGGTTTTTTTTTGTGATTTTTTGTTTTTAAGCTCATCAGCTACTGTTAGTGTTAGTGTATTTTATGTGTGGCCCAAGATAATTCTTCTTCTTCCAATGTGGCCCAGGGAAACCAAAAGATTGGACACCCCTGCCTAAGTCCTCTCTGTCTGTGAATGTCAAGACTGTGGCCCCCTTAAGGATCTTTTGGATGTCCTATTTTTTTTGAAACTTAAAGTTCTTATACCAGCCTTGCAGGCTGGCCCTCAGACCATCTCACCACAGCCCCTCATCCATATTGACTTAGGAAGAGAGGGCGTTGGGATTGTGAAGAAGAAAAACTGGAAGACTGTTTCTTTTTTCTTTTTATTTTGTGTTTTGTTTTGTTTCTGGAGACAGAGTCTAGCTCCGTCCCCCAGGCTGGAGTGCAGTGGCATGATCTTGGCTCACTGCAATCTCTGCTTCCCAGGTTCAAGTGATTCACATGCCTCAGTCTCCCAAGTAGCTGGGATTACAGGCGCGTGCCACCACGCCCAGCTAATTTTTATATTTTTAGGAGAGATGGGTTTTTGCCATGTTGGCCAGGCTGGTCTCAAACCCCTGACCTCAGGTGATCCACCTACCTAGGCCTCCCAAAGTGCTGGGATTACAGGCATGCGCCACCGCGCCTGGCCTGTTTCTAGTATATTGTCTGGTTTCTATTTCTCTCCTCTCTATGAGTAGAGTTCTCAAAAGTGTAACCTATACTTGCTAACAGTTTCTCACTTTCTAGTAGTAACTTGTAATCTGGTTCCCACCTTGCTCACTCTTCTGAAATTGCTCTCAAATGTCACTAGAGACTTTGTCACTGCCAAACCCAATGCCTCTTCTCTCTGTACCTGTTGGCACTGTTAGAACCTCCTCCTTAAAAGTCTCTCCTTCCTTAGCTCTGTGACATCTCACTTTCTTTGTCTCCTTCCTGCCTATCTGGTGGATTCTCTTTCACTCTTTGGGGGTCCTTCTTCTTCCCATCCCCTAAACATAGGTGTTCCTCCCTCTCTGTGCCAGGCTCTCATTTCTCTGTGCAGTCTTTGTTGGGAGCTACCCTGTTCTCATAGCTTCAACTCACCCTGCCCTGGCAGCAATGACCTCCTTTCTCTCTTTGGTTCTGACCCTCTCCAGAGCTTCCAGCTCTGAACTCATCATTTCCTCTTCCCCTGCCTCAGTCTCCTCACCAGGTGTGATCCCCCCCAGGCTCCCCTGTGCCCGTGAATGACCTCGCAGTTCTGATCACCTGACTTGAGACTCTAGTATGATCTCTGAAGCTTCCCTCTTTTGCTCATCATGTCAAAGTTTTTTCATTTTCTTTTGATTTTTCTGTACTCCAATTCATTTTCTGTGTTCCACTTTTCACCATTGCCACGCTGATTTGAGCTCTCATCTCTTCATGTTTATATTATTGCAATTATTTTCTATCGTCTACTTGCCTACTATATCCCCTTGGTTCAAACTATTTTTGTCACCTCCAGATTAATTTTCCTAAAATTCCATAGCTTTCTCCTACTCCATCCTTCCCAAGAACCTTCAATTGCTCTCCGTAGCCTACAGAAACTCTGGCCTGACCACAAATTAGCACAACTCTGTGTTTCTTCCGGATGTTCCCCTTAACACAAACACTGCCTATGGTGCCTAACCTTTAGTCCCGTCCTTCCAGCTAATCCAATGAGGCTATTTGAATGGACATTTACTTATCTTATGGCTTTTAGCGGTTAAACTAAGCTACATTCCTAGTTTCTTTCCTTTTTTTTTTACCTGAATTTATAGCAACTCAATATGGTAACACTGGTTATTGATTAGCAGTTAAATGTTTATGATGATCAGAAATGAGGAAATAATTATATTCTTCTTTAATAAATGCCGGGGGTGGGGGTGAATTAAAACCTCTCAACACATAGATTCAGAAAATTAAAGAAATCTTTGGTGATGAAAGGGTTGAGAACCATCACCCTGCACTCTAATCTAGTAAATGGGACAGTTTGATGCTGTTTCCCAAGTGAACTTGTATTTTCACGTCTCCCCAGGACCCTGCTATGTTGTTCCCTCTGCCTTAAATGCAACAGAGTCTTGAGGACCATCTCGCAGCACCTGAATCTTCTGCTTCCTTTGGGACCCTAATCAGATGTTACCTCTTTCCTCTCACATCTGCTAGGAGCCCTCTGAGTAGAATGACCTCTCCCTTTTACAGCCTTCAGTACCTCCCGCACTTCGTTGCGGATTCCGGCCTTATCTTTTCTTACAGAGAAAGCTGCTGCAGGTGGGCACGGTGTGCTGCGCGTCTCGCACCCAGCACCGCACCTGGGACTTAGGAGACGGTGAACAACACGGGAATTGTGCCCAAAGATACAGTCCTGTGGCCCAGGGAGCCCAGGCCTACTCCGCCCCAATCTTACTTTCAGGCGCCGCCTTCGGCGCTGCCTGCAGGGCCACTGGGCAGGTCCTGAATTCATTTCCACTTCATTAACTCGGCCCCAGTCCCGCCCCCCGGCTCCAGCTCTCGTAACCCATCTCTGACACGACCGCCTCCCTTTTCTTCCTTCTCCCTTCCCCTGTTACCCTGCCAGCTCAGCTCCTATCGTTTCGCATATCGTCTCTTCATCTCTCTTTCTCCCCGAGTCTGTCTGTGTCTCTGTCTTTGGGTATTTCTCTCTGCGCCTGCAGCTGTCTGGGTCTCTGCTTCCTTGCCCCGCACGCCCCGCCCCTGCCCAAGCCCCTCCAATCCCGGCGGCTCGAACCTGGCGCTCCACTCTCCCATTGGTCCGTCCGGAGCCCCCCGCCCCCGCCTGCCCGGCCCCCCTCCGGGCCCCTCCATTCACACAAAGTTTGGCTCCAGCGCTGCGGAGGGAGGGGGCGGCCCGGCCCGGCCCAGCTCTGCCCCCGGCCGGCCCGACCCCGGCCCCGGCCCCCGGACAAGCCCTTATCTGATCCCAGCTCCGGGTTTAAGAGTCCTGGCCCGGCCAGTCGCACAGCTCTGCTCCTAACTCCTGCCCGCCCCGTCCGTCCATCTGTCCCGCTGCCCCGCGGCCCATCCAAGGGGCCACTCCACCTCGGACCCAAGGTAAGACCCTGGCCCTGATGAAGGAGTTCTGCCGCCCCGGCCGGGTCCTGTCCCCCTAACTCTACAGAGACATCGGGATCCCAGCTCCTCAGTCCCTACCCTGCCTGGCCTCAGCGGTACCGTCTTGTTCCCCTGCCTCCCGCCTTGGGCAGTCCCAAATGGAGCCTCCTGGGAAGGGCTCCCCACGAGGAAACTAGCCAGGCTGGTCACCTCAGCCCTTTCATCTAAGGAAGGGGCTTTCCCGATGCCCCCTCCCACTGGGCAGACCAGCAGTTGCATCCCCGCTCCTCTAGTTAATACAGTGACAACCACACTTAACCAGGCACCCCATACACAGGCACACCAGACAGTGCGCCCTCCTCCCCATATAGACAGGTTACTCCCATCCCCAGCCCCTCCCCCACTCCCCGTACGGTGACAATCACATAGTGACACCCACGATCGCTAGTTCTCACATGGGGAGAAAAAACAGATACTGGCAGCTTAAACCGGGGAGACACCAAAGCCTGGTGTGCTCCAGACCCCTGCCCACCCAATCTCTTCCTTCCATTCTGAGTGGCTCCCATTTTAAGGCATCCCTCCTCATTGCCCCTCACCCTCACCCCAGCTGTTTCACACTGAGATTTCCAGAAGGAAAGGAGCAGGGCCACTTCTGCTAGAGTGAGAAGGGCAGATTGGGTTCTATAAACTCACCCTCCAGACGGAGACGCCCCTTCCCATTCCATCCCTCCTCTCACCAGAACTAACCCAGGGCACTTGAGTTAGGGAACAGATGAAGGATGGAACTTCCTGATTTGGGGGAGGAGAGCTGAACCCAGGAATGGGTAGAAGGACAACACTGGGAAAAAGTGAGGGTGGGTTCTGGTGTCTTGAAGTTTAATTCCAGTGAGTGCCCCAGGCAGGGTGAGGCAGATGGGGAAGTGGAGATGGTGAAGAAGCTGGTGCAGATTTGGACCCCAAAGAGGCCAGTGCTTAAAGCCTGCTTCTGTTGCTTACCAATACAAATTCTGACTAAAGATGTCTGGCCAATCTGCTCTTGCTGTGGTGTTTGAATTTTTTTTCTCCCCACTGGGACTGCTTTAGGCTGGCTGGGTGGGAGGGAGATAATGATGGGAGATTTAGGGCCCCCATGTGAGAGATGGCCTTGTTTAAGGGTGCTGAGGAGGGCCTGGAGTGGTTGTCATGAAATTAGTCCCAGGAAGGGTGGGCAGCCACCACTGAGTTCAATTTAGTTTCATCCTGAAACTCTCTCCCTAATCTCCAAGGATTTTTGAACATATTCCTGGCATGATGGTGGGTACCATCCTGTGCCAAGTGGTAGGGCTTGTAAATTTCTCTGGGGGTAGACTGGGTATAGGGGACCAAGTTTGGAAGGAACCAGGCATCTTGACTCATAGCTGGTTCTTTAGGGAGGAAGAAACGAGGGAGGAGGGGGATGGAAGGCATCATGCCAGGGAGAGGGTCCAGGGCTGGGTTGAGGAGGCAATAGGCACGGCCCAGGCAGTGCCAACTCCTTTCCCCGCTGCCTCCCCCCAGTCCTTTGGTGGTGGTGGCAAGGGAGGAAGGGAGGGAGAGGGTGTTGGGGGGGTGATCTGGGCCGGTCCAGCCTCCCAAAGCCCTTGCCAACCTGGGTCCTGAAAGGAGCTGCTGTTTTCTGAGCCATCCCCCCATCCCCCACCCAGAGCCTGAGCAGCCAAGTTGTCTCAGCGGATATCAAATGGCAATGACTCCACCGATGGAGGGTGGGTGGGGAGTGGGAGTGGCAGGGGTAGCAGGGTTATGGTTCCAGCCCCTCTGTGGCTCTAATGCAGAACCCCTCTGCTATCCCTTACCCTGAGGAAAAAAAAAATCCATCTCCCCCAACATCTGACCCACATCCAGTCTATGGGTGCATATGTTTGTGTGAGGGGATTAATGATCTGCCCGCTGGTATCCCCCACCTCCTCCGTGTGCCCCATTGAACCACATTCTAGCTCCCTCCCACCTGCATCACTGTGCATAAGCTCATTTACAGCTCCAGCTTGGTTGGCTTGAGCTATAAGGAAGTGACTGGCAGAGGACCTGTGGACCTTCCTTCCCTTGACCTTCCTAGGGACCAGAGAGGCTGGGACACTTGGATCACGGTGAGCTCAGATGAAGTCCTCTGAAGTCATTCTGTGATTGGTGGGATAGGGGGTTTAAAGCTCTAGGGGGTGGGTCATGCAGAAAGATCTGTTTCCTCAAAGGATACTCCTGAGCCTCCTAGTAAAATGCTTGGTTTCTGCACACAAGATGGAAAGATAGGCCGAGCCTCCTGGCATTGGTGGGGAGCAAAAGAGACATTGGGCAATGGAGTCCCTAAACTTTCCAGCCACAGGTTATTTAGGACAGAAGAAAAAAACCTCCACTCTCTCTCCCCTCCTCGGCCTAGATTCTTCTCTTGCCTGACTGGTCAGTGCTACTGTCCAGGCTGAGGCCAAGCTGTCTAGGATAGCAGTGGGGCCCTGGAAGGGGGCAGAGAAGGAATCAGCCAAGGCACATTGTTGAGATGAAACTACAGAAAGATTGGAGAGGAAAGGGAGATTTAAAATCTAAGTGTTTTAGCACCCAATGATGGATGGTTGGCTGGGCAGCTCCTGGGAATGAGAGTTTGCCATGTCACCTCGGTCTCTCCGGCAGGCTGAGTTCAATGCTTTTCTTCCCTCGTTTGAGTTTAGCCTACATGTTTGCCACCGTTCTTTTTTTTTTGTTTTCGCCAGGTGTGCACAGTGGTCTCGATTCCCGGTCTCGTAATCCGCCTCCGCCTCGCTCCAAAGTGTGGCGCCCGGCCTGCCACCATTCTTTAGGGAGAGAGTGCATCTGGTGGCCCCTGTTCCTCCTCCCCCATCAGAACCTTGAAAGGGCAAAGAGAAAGGGATTGTGGGAAATGCCCTCCCGTGGGTGTTTGCCAGCTTGAAGCCTGGATTTGAGGTGGTGGGGGAAGGGAGGGGCTGGCTCTGGAATGTGAGAGAGAAGTAAGAACAGAACTTTGTGGCATGGAGAAGCAGGAGCCAGAGAGGACTGAATCAGACCTCAAGCCTCCAACAAGGTGCAGCACAGAAAGGGTATATATACATGGCCATTGTGCAGCTTTTCCGATGGCAGAACACCTGGGGAAAGGATTGTGGCTGCAGCTAGAAGGACTTAGGTTAGATCTCAGGAAGCACATCCCAGAAAAGGAAAGACATTTGAAATGGAGACTGGGAAGGAAAGAGAGACCACTTTCTGGACCAAAAAAAAAACAAACCAAAACAAAACAAAAACCACCAACCAAATCCCCAAACAAAGAAGCCCATCCTTAAAGCTTCCGAGAGGAGTGATGGAGCTCAGAGTGCAGGGACTATTGTGACAACTGTCAGGGGCCTTCCCTGGGTGGCTGCTGCACCTCTCTCTTGCTGTTCCACGGCTACTTTCCGCTCTGAGAGACAGCAGGCACTATGGTTAAGAGCACGGCCTTGGAGTCCGACTTTGTGGGATTCAGTCCTGGTTTACCTTAGTAGCTAAGGAAGTCTCACCCTCACAATAGGGCTCATAACTGCTGTGAGGATGCACAGTGACTATTTTAAAGGGCTTGGAATAGTCCTTAGTCTGTAAAAGTGGAGTTGTGGGCCATTACATTTCTCCCACCACTCTAATGTTTTCTACTGTGTCATCTTTCCTGGTTCCTGGGCTTTGTCCCAGCCCTTCATTGTGGGTTTTGTTTTGTTTTGTTTTGAGATTCTGTCCTAGGTTTTTTCGTCCCACCCTTCTGGATTTGGGAAGGTAGAAGAATTATCAAGTAGTTTAAGATGAATTTCCTCCCTTGATTCCAACAGGCTGGGCATCGCTTGAGGTGGGGTCTCCACACCCACAGCCCCTGCTTTCCACAAGTTTTTGCCAAGCAGATGTCCTGTCTTCAGATTCAATAAATGAGAACTGAGCTGCTGAGCTTTCACCAAATAGTCTCTTTCCCCATTCTCAGCAACTTCTCTTTCAGCCAAAGACTTCTGTTAGAAACTTCTGTCAGTCAAGACAACCCCCACATCTCATTCCTGCTCCCATGGTCCTGCCTATCGCTCTTTTCTTCTTCATCCTGCCTCTCCCTCTCCCGGCCCAGGTTTGCCCCCACAACTTCTCTCAGGTTTATATGCCCTCCTCTTCTTGTGTCTCCTGATTGGCTTGCTCATCCCATCAGCCTGGATGCCCACAGCAGCCTCCTTAATGACCTCCCTGACTCCAGCCCCCTCTCTCCTCAACTCCTTCGCTGTACCCTATAATGAAATTATCACTGGAATTGTCATCACGAAGCATCAGTTTTATCTTGCCCTTTCTCTACCCAGACACGTCTGTTGGCATTGGATAAAAATTTCCTAATCACAGTCTTCAAGAGAATTTATGCCTTTCTCCCATCCCCTCCAGCCCCACATCTTGTGGAACTGCACACTTCAGACCCTGTTCCTGGGGAGCATATTCCAGGCAGTCTCTGAGCCATGCTCATCCCTGCACTCTGGGCCCTCACAAAGGCCATTCCAAGTCTCACCCCTCCCGCAGACCTCTATTCTCCTGTATTCCCCTCTGCTCTGCCATCTTGCTTGTTACTTGCATCTGCAACTTGGCCCAGGGTTCTCCATGAATGGCGATGTTGGAGGAGACATCTTGTCTCCCTCATTGGCCGGGGGTTTCCTCTAGGGTAAGGCCTGTACCTCCATCAGATTGGCAAAGGAATCTCTTCTCTCCCCGGACCCTCTGGCACCCAGCAAAGGGCCTGCCTCCTAAGACACAGAGTAGCTACTGTCCAGTTTGACTCTAGGTAGGAAACATTTCTGATCGCTTATTCTTGGGGGAGGAGCCTGACTTTGGAGGTTTATGTGAGCATCCTGCAGCAGGGTGTGTACAGGATCCTATTATCTAATTCTATAGGAGACCTCAAGAGAAACCCCTCTCCTACTAACGACCCCATCCTGTAGACATGGCTTCACCCTAAGATTACAAGCCCTAGAACCCCGAATTTATAGTCTTCTAAGCATTGTTGTTCCACCCCCCACACACACAAATGCAGGTATGTAGGCCCCAGAGAGCCTTTCTCCCCTCACCAGGGCGGTCTGACTCCAGCTTGAGGCTGGGCTTGTCAGCAGCATCGTCTGGAGTGAAAAAGGGGGATAAAGGTCAGAGTCTAGTCTGAGGCAGCCCCACTATCCTGAGCATACCTCTGAGCAGGGGCTTGCAAGGTGGCAAACATGTGAGGTCACCTCCCAAGTGGGGTATAGGTCTGACCTCTTAGCGTTGCATTCTCCCTGGACCAGCCTCCTCAGCTCCACTTCTGATCCCAGTTCCAACTGGTAGAGCCAGGCACACTCCTTCTCCACGTGTCTAAACCTCCCAGTTGACCCTGTGATAAAAAAGATACAGGCAACTGGTAAGAGGGGAGAGTGAGTGTATCAGAGTCTAGAGCACTGGTTCTTAAACTTTTTGACCTCAGGACCACTTTACATTCTAAAAAATTACTGAAGACTCCAAAGAGCTTTGGTTTGTGTGGGTTCTATCTATGAATATTTACTGTGTTAGAAATGAACACTGGGACATATGAAATAATTATTAATTATTGCATTTAACAAAATGACGTATTTTTAATGAAAAACAGCTGTATTAAACAAACAAAAAGTTAATAAGAAGAGTGACATTGTCTTATATTTTCACAAATCTTTTTAAATGTCTGGCTTAATCAAAGACAGTGGTTTCTCATCTGCTTCTGCACTTAGTATGTTGCAATATCATATGTCATATAGCTTCTGGAAAAGTCTACTGAACACTGTGAAATAATGAAAGTGAAAAGGGCAAATAATGTATTGTTGGCATTATTATGAAGATAGGTTTGACTTTGTAGAGTCTCTGGAAGGGTCTCAGGAACCCTCCGAAAGGGTCCAGGGACCATACTTTGAGAACTGCTAGTCTAGAGAAACCTCAGAAGACAGTTTCAAAAACCTGGGCCAATTTGAATATCCTCATTGATTTCCTTCAGCTGCCATGGTCTTTTGAATGTTCTCACAAGGGAGGTAGTATGGGGTAGTGGTTCATCACGTAAGTTCTGCCTCTGTTCTACTACTCACTAGCTATGTGGCCTTGGGCAAATTATTAATATCTCTGTGCTTCAGTTTTCTCATCTATAAAATGGGACTTTAAAAAGTACCCACTTTTAGAGTTGTTGAGAATTAAATGACATAATACGAAAGGGCTCAGCATAGTGCTCAATGATGTGAGCTCTCATTAAATTCCGGAGCCTTGCCCCTGAATCCACTGCACATTGCCCTGAAGGCAGGGAGCTGCAGAGGAGATCCATCCAATGCTACACATAGGAGCTCGGCCCAGAGAGGGAAAGTGACTTGTGCAAGTTCCCAGAGAGAGTTGAGAGGGTTGTTGGGCCCTGAACCCAGGAGTTCTAAGGCCTAGCTCCATCTCTGCTGTCCCTGCCAGAATTTTTTTGTGGAGAGTGGAGGAGCAAGGTCCTAAGACGGGGAAGGAAGCAGACTTTACCTTTCTTTTCCCCAGCAATCTCAAGTGAGGCCAGGGCCAGGGCAGTACAGTGGGAAGCCTTGAGGGCAGACAGCAGGGAGAACTTCCGACATTGACAGCAACTGAAAAGACGAGAAAGAAAGCTAGGAAGACATTCTCAAGCCCAGAGATTGTTCTGTCTTACCTTGTGGGGAGCAGTTCTGCAAAGTGCCCCCGTCCTTCTCTTCCTGGGGCTCCTAGGAAGCCTGTGATTGGGCGACCCTGCTTCTCATGAGGTGCTCAGTCCCGCTCACTGCCCTCCTCTCAGCTCTCCGACCACCCAAGGCCCAGGAGCCTCTCCCCAGATCACGCCTTCTGGCCCTGCCCTTTGTGCTGAGGCACCACAAGGCACAACATGGTGCCTTGGAAAAGGCAGTTGGTGGTGCTGAGGGCATTAATGAGGATAGGGGTGCCTGCTGGGGTTCCCTGGGCAGGAGAAGGGAAGCCTCTCCCCACAGACTGTAGAACAGGAGAAGGCAGATGGGAAATTAGACATATACTGGGAAGAGCTAGTCCTGGCTCATTGGCCCTTCAGCCAAATTCCCCTGAGCTGGGCTTCCAGCTCCACCTTCACTAGTTCAGGCTGAATTCCCTGGAAGAGCACAGGTGGCAGGCGACTCTTGTCCCTAACCCCTGCTTCCCCTGTAGTAGCTTCTTCAGCCTCCAGAACCACAGCAGGTGGAGATCTCCAAGAAGGTGACACCCCAAGGAAGTAGAACCCCAAAGACCCCAAACCCTGAGCACATGCCCTTCCTGCTGGGGTTGGAGAACTTGCTATGTATTACTCCGTTTTTCTTCTCCTGCCCACACAATTCCTTTGCATAGATGGTAAAACTGAGGCAAAACGTGGGAGGACTCAGACTGCCCATCCACTTCTTTCTAGAGCCCAGCCTGGGACCAAGGGGCTTGGCATCCCGCGGCCCCTCCCGCTCCACTCCTACCAGTCTCGTGGCTTTTTCCATTTGGAAAGTCCTTTCTGGCGAGTGGCAGGTTTGGAGGCCCTAGTCTAGTCTCCTCCCCTGTCTCCTGGGCAGTGCCCCCAGGGGAGCCCCTGTGGGCCAAGATCTCCTCAGTCTCAGTCCTGGGCCCCCCTCACCCTCTACCAGCAGTCCCCCAGCTCCCGCCCCTGGGCTGTGGGACAGGGAGAGGGCTGAGGGGCTGGCTCTGCATACTAATGTCCTTCCCATTGTCAAAGCCCCTTTGTGCCAGGGAGCTCCATTGAGGCGGCTCCGGGGCGGGCACAATGGGGGCTCTGTCCCCTAGTTCCCCCAAACAGTCACCTGCTTTCAGAGCCTTCCCCACAACCCCCCCTTTGCCCCAGTGTCCGGAGGGCCCAGAGAGCACGGGGGAGTGGGCCCTGGGCCAGGGGGGATGGGCAGGAGGTGACCCCCCCTACTCTCTGGGCAGGCTGGGGAGATGGGCATTTGACAGGGCAGGCTGCAGAGGGCACACAGAGGGGAGAGGCCCTAGGCTCACAGGGGCGGGGGCAGTCTGTGGAGGAGTTGGAATGCAGGTTCTGTGAAGCCTGAGAAGGGGAAGGGGCACTCAGAGCCTGCCCACTCCTCGGTTCCGTATGCCCAGCCTGGGCCTGTGGCTGCCACCTCTCCTCCTCCCACCACAGGACTCCCCGGAGCTTATATATGCAGAGACACACAGGAATACACTCATCTATGCGGCCCCACACACGGCTCCCAACACACACCCAAACGGATGTGCCCAGACACAACACACTGACCCCAGCACACAGATCGCACGTCCACACCACCACCTCCTGGCATATGCACCTGCACACCCACCCTCCCTCCACCCCACCCCCCTTTCCCTTTTGCACCCCCTCCACGGCCGGCCGCAGGCATCTCAGCACCATGTCCCTCCCCCCATGCCCTTGCTGCCCTCTGCTGCTCTGACACAGGTTATAACAAGTTTGCACTTGTTGTGACCTTAAGAATGTAGCCCTGGGGCTGAGAATGTCCCGCTGCCCCAGACTGCACCTGCTTATACGTTAACCATGGACACAGCCTCTGCTGCACTCTAAGCAAGGCTCCCATTCCCGCCTCAACCATGGAGGCAGTTAGGTGGGCCAGGCCCCCCACCCCAGAGCTGAGTCAGGTACCCTGGACTGAGCTCTATGTGAACAACGAAAGCCCCACCTGGCCTCGCTGGCACAGGTCTGGTGTGTCCGTCTTTGCATTTGCCCAGGGCACATAGGTATTTTCTAGCCCTTCCTGGCCCTGGGAGGTAGACAGAACAGTTATCATTTTCCCAGCAAGGCTCTTAGAGGTAAGATGACGGTGTCCAGGCAGCTGGTGGCAAGGCTGGGACTAGAATGGAGGTCTCTCACTGCTAGTTTTTTTGTGTTCTTTTTCCCCCACTATTTGTCTCTTGGTTTCACTCAGATGACCCCAGCCCCAACCCTATCTACAATTCCAACAGAGCTGTCTTTTAGCCACCTTTTTTTTGGGAAGGAGTGGGGGCATGGTGAGGGGAAGGGGTGGGGAGAAGAACGGGTCTAGGGGCCTTAAGTGGGCTTCTGGGTCTAGAAAGAACCTCTGAAGGTCACCTTGACCCTTGCACTACCCCTAGGCAGAGTGAGCTTACCTCCTTTCACTTCCCACCCTCCTACCGGCCCCACTCCTGCTATGAACTCTGGATCACTGGAAAGTAACCCCACAGCCTTCTTAGCTAGGGTTTGAAGTTGGGGATCTCTATCAATTATAAGTCCTTCATGCTGCCTAGCACTGGCCTTTCCAGTTATTATCCTATGTCTGCATGAGGATCTGTAGGCTGTATCTATGGCTTGTCTGCTATTCTGGTCCAGAGCATCTTCTAGCAGTTGGGAGCAGATACCCTAAAAAGGGAAGAGAGGAAGGCCCACTGGGATCCCAGAGACTTGAGGGCTGACTGCACAGTGGTGTGCTGGGGCCTGGGAGGGTGGATGGGGTCACAGTTGCAGAAACTCTGTTAGATAGAGAACTAAGCTGATATTGGTTTGCTCATCAGCAAATATTATTGAGTGCTAATCTCCATGACGTTTCCTCACATCAAAATTGCATGGGAGAACCTCAGGGCCCTTCTACTCCTTCTCCCTTCCCCTCATCTAAAATGCTTCCCCTCTGGCTATTGGATTCTCCTTAAGCCGCCTCATCCGTCTTCCTTCATGCAGGAACACACCTCCCCCAGCCCTTATACTCTGGTGTGATTCTTTTGCCTCCAAATGTTCCCTACTGGAGAAAGAGAACTGCCCAATGTATATAACTTCAGCTTTCCCTGCTGTGCTCGGGCAGTTAGTTACTATAGGAGACAGAGGACAGTGAGACACTCACCTCTGAATCTAGTTCTGTATCTAGTAAGTGTCCTCATGCCATCCCTACCCCATCCTCCTTCTTAAGGGAGGAATGTGGATAAGGAATAAGTAAAAAGTTGAGAGGGGGCAGACAGATTGCCTCCCAGAGTCATGGTGAGCTCCCTAGACTTCCCTGAGTGAGGGTCAGAGGCTGCTCTTCATGCAGGGAACAGGAGCCCCAAGAAGGAAAGGGAGCTGAGAGGACACCTGTCAGGGAAAGAGGCTCAATTTTCTGAATACGAATGACAGGTACAGAGTGCCTCTGCGTCTCCAGCTCCATTAAGGGTACAAATAAGAAGAAATTGCTCAGATAGCAACAGGTAAATTTTGACTTAACTGGAAGAATTCCCTGGGCATAAGGGGAGGGACAGAAAGAGGTGGAGAACTCACTGCCCTGATGAGAAGGAAAAGTCCCCCTTTAGACACCTACTGAACAAAGCTTGAGTGGCCTGGAAGATAGTTCCAATGACTCTCAGAGCCCCTATGGGGTTTCCAGCGGCCTCAAAGGAATCCCTTGATCATTTCCACAGACCCCAGTAAGAGCATCGCTGAATGTCTCCTCCTTGTGGACCTCACTATTTGCTGCTTATTCTAACTCTTCTTGTTGGGCCAGCTTCTGCAGGAGTGAGGGAGACCCTGAGACCTACTAAGTGGGAGGGCCAGATTGAAGATAATGGGCTGTGGCTGGGGTTGGCTGGGGAAGAGCTTCTGTGGATAATGCTCCAAGGTTGGCTCCACAGAAACTGGCCCTTTCGGACCCCAGAGTGAGGAAAATGATCTTGTAGGAAGAGATAAGTTGAGATGAAGAAGAAGGCCAGGGTTGTTGCTCTGATTCTGATGCTACCAGCTAGCAGTGTGATCTTGGAAAAGTTACCCACCTCTTCTAGGCCTTGGCTTCCTCTTTAGTAAAATGTGGGTATTAAACGTGACGACCATAGAGGGCTTCCCAGCATGAATACTCTGTGACACAGTCCAGTAGCAAGTTGAGAAGCCCAGACTTTAAGCAGATTTAAGCAGGCTTGGGTTCAACTTGCAGTGCACCCCTTATGAGCAGTCCTCCTGGGCAAGTTAGTTAACCCCTGTAAGTCTAGTTTCCACCCGTTCATCTGAGGGCAATGGTATCGCCCCCCTAGGGAAGCCAGGATGAAGCACGGCATGGAGCGCCCAGCACAATGCCTGGCGCACTGTAAAGCCTGAGGTAGGAAGTTCACGGTACTGTGGGAACACAGGGGGATAGCAGCCAATGTTGCAGGCGGGGGCATCCAGAAAGGCTTTCCAGAGAAAGTGACATCTAAGCTGAGGCCTGAAGGAGGAGTAGAAATTAAGCAAAGTGGGAAAGAAAGAGGCCCCTTTATTTACTAAGAAAAGCTTGGTCTGTTCAAGAACCGAGAGGTTTTGTGTGGCTGGGGACATGGTGCATGTGTGAAGTGGGTGAGTACAGATAGAGAACACTGATGCTAGAGAGGTCAGCAGAGACCAGGTCATAAAAGACTCTGTTCCACCAGTAATTCTAGGGGCTTCGGAGATAGGGTCCCTCCACTTCCTCTCCTCTTTTTCCTACTTTTCGTTCATCCTTTCTCCCAAGCCTAATTTCTCTTGTCCTTGGTCACACGAGCACAAGGAAGCATTGGGCTCCCTTAGGACGACCTGGCCAGTGCAGGGAGAAGCTTTAAGTTCAGAGTTGTCTGCCTCTGGACAAGTTTTGGCTGAAGTTTTCTGCCTCTGTCCTTTCTCACCACTAGAGAGAGATGTGCCTTCCACAGAAGACCCTGGATTTTATCACTGAGGCACTCCTACTAAGCACTCCCACTGCGGGCCTCAGTTTCCCCATCTGCACCTCTCATTGTAGAGAGTAGGGAGAGTGCTGACAGGGTGGGGCTGAGCACAGCCTTCAGAGAAGAGATAGGGAAACTGACTCAGTGCCCCCAAGTGTCCAAATGTTGAAACTTCAATGGGAAGCTCAGAGGAAGGACTTCCGAAGGATGAAGTGGGTGGCACATGGAAAAGGGGGCCTGAAGGAGGAAAAGTGATGTAGAACATCAATCCTACAGGCTCTTTTAAGTCAAGAAATACCAGGCACTGAGAAGGACACAAAGTTGAACAAAATACAGGTTAAGAAGCAGCCCAGAAAAGGTTCTCTGTTTGGGAAGGTGGGGATGGTCCTTCCTGGAAGGCGCGGAGGGGGTGAAATAGCCTCTACAGGAGCTGGCCCTGGGGGTGCTCTCACAATGGGGAGTAGCTCTTCTGCCTCCCCTACCCGCCACTACCTCTTGGGCCCTCCACCAACTAGGTCCAAGCCTTCCCTCATTTCCAGCCAACACCACTTCAAGTTCAAAGACAGGAAAGTGTACAGAGAAGGGCCCTTCAGCTGGATCTGGTCAGCCTCCCCATCTTCTCTCAGGTGGAGAACCCTGTCTTGGCCCTGGAACTCCAAGGAATAGGTCTCATCCTACCCTCCCTAGTTTCTCAAACTCTTCTGGTAGATCAGGTGACAACTCAGTAGCCCAAGAACATTATCTCCAGGGCCCTGGCCATCCTGGGCCTTGAGAAGGCTGTCAGCTGCCTGATACTCCTGAGGTTGGGGGCAGACAAGAGGGCGAGAGGCTGAAGGATAGTAATTAAGAAACTTGGCTCTACTCAGCAGTCCTCAGCACACACCTGTCCACCTCTTGGCAGGCTGAGAGGGTTTTGGAGGAATTATAGAGAGGTGGGATAAAGAATAGTGGGTTGGAAGTCCCTTAAATTCTGGGGCTAGAGTAATCTTACCCCACAACTCACCTGGAGAAAGGAGATCGAAGGGATGGTGTAACTTGAGCATCATTAAGGCCACTGGGGTGTGAAGAGGCAACGTGAGGGAAAAGCCCACAGGATTTGGAGACATGGGGTCTGGCTTTGCCATTAAATAAATGTCAGCAAGTGACTTTATGTCTCTGAACCTTGTTTCTCTAATTCAATAATATTTTTCATTCATCTGCAAAGTAGGATAATAACATCTTTATTTGCATAAGGGCCTTACAGATTTCGTATACTTTAAATCTTGTAATCCTGACTACATAATGGAAGGTTTTATTGCCTCCTTAGATGAGGAAGCTGAGCCCTAGAGAGATTAAGAGATTGACTGAAGTTCCCATAGCTAGTAAGTGACACAGACAGGATGGCAAATAGTGGGAAAGAAGAATACATAGGGACCTTTGTGACTCAGACACGCCAGGATAAGAAACAGGTTTCATTTGTTGGGCTAACTCCATTTGATTGAAAATGACTCTCTGTATCACCATATTGAGGATGATTCTGAGGCTCAGTCAGATAAAAAGCACTGTGATGAATTAGTGTTATCTGCTAAGGGGTGGTGGGGTGATGAGTGATGGCTTACATGCTGTATAGTTGACATTCGTAGCCCAGAATCACCCAGAGATTCTAATTCCTCCCTCTGTACTAACCAATTAGGTTAAATTTAAAGGTAACAGCTTACAAAGGTGACTAAAATACAGTCTGTGCCTTCAAAGAGCTCACAATCTCTAGAGAAGAACAAAGGATGATGTGGCAAATGTCCCAGGAACATAGAGGGAGAGTAACTATTTCTACCTGGCAGGTGGGGAAGGCTCCACAGTGGAGAGGGCACTGGGGAAGGGCCTTGAAGGAGGAAGGGGATTTGAAAGGGAAGACAGCAGTCTGGAGGGCAGTCTTGGAGCAGGCAGATGGTGTTCTAGGTAGAGCGAGCTGCCTGAGCAAAGACATGAGACAGAGAAGTGGAGCACAGGCTATGTTTCACGTGGCTAGAATATGGGCTGCACAGGGAAAATACTCCAGGGGAGGCTGTGAACAGTAAGGTGGAGTCAGACATTGAAGGATTTTGCCAAGAAGTTTGAATTTCATCATGAAAGCTGTGGGAACCCATTGAAGATTGTAAAGCCAAGTGATGGAGTCAGAATGTGTGCACTGAGGCAGCTGAGGACCGAGGTGAGCACAGTGAGCCTGGGTGCAGGAGGACCAGGAGACCACTGCAACACTTCAAGTGAATGAACTAGGGCAGCCTCAGTGGACATGAAGAGGAGTCGTGAAGGCAGAAATGATGGACCTAGTCACCAATCAGATGAGGGGGAAGAGAGAAGGCAGGGATAATTCTAAGGCTTGGGCACCTAGTGGAGGGTAATTCTGTGAACAAGAAGGAAAACACAAAAGAGACTCTTTGGAGGAGACAGGACGCTGAATCTGAACATGTTAAAATTGGAATGCTCCAGGTAGGGGGAGCCTGTAAGTACTTGGACACCCAGGGCGGAGGTGACGTGGAATCCACGGAGCGGGGGAAACAGTTGAGGAAGATGGAGTACAGTGGTCAGGGATGAGAGCCAAGAGTGGATGGATTCCTGAGAAACACCAACACTTAAGGTGCAGAGGAGAGATTACAGCAAGAGAGATGATCCAAGGTAAACAGAGAGGTAGAGAGAGAACCCCGAGAACATGGTGTCCGAGAGTAACAGTGAGACTGTGCACACGTGTAGTGTTCACAACCCATGCAGCATTCTCACACATATGATCACATGGAACTCTCCCGTTACCTCTGTATTATTATGCCCCTTTTGCAGATAAGGGAAATAGAAACTCATGCATTTAAGTGATTTGCCCCAAATCACAAAGCCTAGAAATGGCAGAGCTACTTAATGGCTAATCAAGGTGGATAAAATCAGTGGATACCCACCACATCTCAATAAAAGCCAAAAGAGAGTGTTAAGAACAGACCGGTCAGTCATCAGTCTCAAGTGCAGCAGAGACTGCTGGGGTCAAGGGCTGAGAAGATCCCCTCGGATTTAATGATGGGAAGGTCAGCTGTGACATTGGAGAGAGCTTCCTGCTTCCTGTTGCTTTAACTGCCCCCCACCCCCCCAGATTGGCTGTGTGGGGCAAATGGCATAATTCTGAATTTATACAAGTGTTTTGTAGACTTCAAAACCCCATATTACAGAGGTGATTGTTACTGTTATTTTTACCGTTATTAGGTATTGTTAGATTGAACCCTTTGATATTGCCAATAGGGAACCCATGTGTTAAATGGACGATTTCATAGAATTCAACCTAATAGTAAAAGGAGTGAGCTGGAGTTCAGGTAGGGGCTGTGAGGTTATGAGACAGGCAACTGCGCAGGCAAGGGCGGCCCCAAGGGACTGAGGAGCCCCATGGTTAGGGAGGTCAGCCTTCTGCATGGGATGGAGAGAGGTAAATCACTGGTGAAGCTTGAAATTGGCAGGAGTTCCCTTTCACCTCCACCACTTCCACCCTCCCCATCTGCAACCTGGCCAGCCCCCTCTGCAGAGACTAGGGGTGGGGGTACACTCTCATGAGGGGCTCTGCCTGAAAAAATACTTCTGGTACCTAAACTAGGTTGATCCCCTCAACCAGCGTCTTTGGAGATAAGTTGGGGATGGATTCTTCCTATGGAGAATCTCGGGGCCTAGGCCAGGTGATGACTGATTGGAGATCCAGGCAGAGCTGACACAGGAAGGAGGGTCCTGAACAGACTTCTTGTTTATCACCCTGACTCTCCCTAACCTAGCTTGGACCCTCTTGAGATTTTCTCTAGTGTCCTTGGGAACCTTTTCAGCATCTCATGTCTTAGCGGTAACAATAGGAATAACAATAGCAACAAGAGTTATTTCTATAGATGCCATTACTTCCAGCTGACTCTTAGCACTGATACTAATTCTTCTGGCTGTTCAGTCAAGATGAGGAGGGATGGGTTAACGTCTCCCAGTAGATGTTCTCCTGAGGTGAGGACCCAGATGGGGCCAGGCTGGGAGGCTACCGGGATTGCTGGAGCTGGGGCTGAGGAGACAGTGGTACAGCCTCTGTCCTCAGTTGAACCCTACATAGTGCCAAGCTCCTCACAAAGGACCAGCTCCTGTTGAGCCTTGCTGGCCCAGACAATGACTAGCAGCAGATACCGGGATGGGGTGATGACTCAGGAGGGTGTGCAATAGGGGTAGTATGAAAGGTTGAGAGGGCAGGTGCATCAAAGAGGCAGCACCCACTTGCCACAGGAACCAGGAAGTAAGTCCTCCTCCCTCTCCAGCCAGGGAAACAGGGGGTCCCCAAGATGCCACCCTGTGGGCAGTTCTCTATAGAACACTGTTCCTTTCTTGCAGGGGACAGAAGGCACTGCTTGGGGATTGAAGTGGAGGAAGGGGCAGTGGTCCTAGTCAGCTCACATTGACAGGCAGGGGTGGTGTCTGGACAGAGAACATCTGATGTGGC
Organism: Hylobates moloch; assembly: GCF_009828535.3. Taxonomy (NCBI): domain Eukaryota; kingdom Metazoa; phylum Chordata; class Mammalia; order Primates; family Hylobatidae; genus Hylobates; species Hylobates moloch. The sequence continues at coordinate 95,362,488 of NW_026652280.1, forward strand.
CCCATCTTTTGTCCCTCCCTCTCTTGACTGGAAAACACACAGGCAGGTCAGAAGGGCCATGCAGAGGTTATAGACTCCCAGGAAATGCTTTGAAGGCTTTTATCCTTTCTTTTGATCAGACTATGAGAACTTTCCAAACGTTGACACAAGAGAAGAAAAGCCTATTCTTCCATGGGCCAGGGCCTCGGTGTCAGGCTGGGGCTCGAGGATGGGAGGGAAAGGGGGAAGGAGACCAGGGAGTGGGAGACAGAGGCAACAGTGATTCAGCTGGAGAGTCATGCCCCGGGACACACTGCCCTCTTTTTCCCCACCTCAAGATTTGTGTGCATCTGGCTCCATTTCTATTTGTTTATTTTCCTTGGGGCAAGACAGGAGGAGGCAGATTAATGAATAAAGACATCAAGTTTGAAAAGAAACCCAAATCTAGCTCCATTCTTCTTCCAATCTTGAGCGCTTACATAACCCTGCAGTGCTTTTCTTCCTGCCCTTCCTCTCTTACCCCTCTCCTTCCTTTTCTCTTCCCCAACCCTCATTAAGAACACTTGGAAGCCCAGAAGTGCTTCTTTTTCATCCCAATGCAACTGATCTCCTTCTGGAGGACTCTAAGGTCGCTATTCAAGTTGGAACTGGTATCCAAAAAAGAGATAATATGGTTGGTGAGAGGAGGCTGAGTAGCTGCTTGCTCTCTCCACTGAGGCCGGGGGGAGGAGTGGGACCAGACTGCTGTGGGGGCAACTGGGGCTGGACATAGAGATTTACAGCAGGAAGTGACCCTAATCATCCTCTAACGTAGCACCTCCCAGACTGACCTCGCAATGTGTCCTGAAAGGCAGAGGAGAGGGAATTTGTGCCCTAGAATCTACAGTAAATGGCCACACACTGGACATCCTTGAAATCTCTTTTTGTCTCAAGCCATTCAAAATGTTTATTCTACTTCATTGTACATTGTTGGCATAATATTAAAATAACATTTTCCCTCAAAATGCGAGCAAAATTGCTAACTTCAGGAAATATACTAAATTTAGTCCTGTGGCTTTGAGTGCCTCCTGACACACTAGTGCATGCCCTGGTTTGAGAAGTGTGGAACTAATACCAACCCCTATTCCACAATGAAGGAAATACAGACCTAAGAGGCTGAGAGGCTTGACTGAGGTCACAGCTAGTCAATGGCAGAGTTGAGATTGGCACCCAAGTCTCTTACTTCCCAGTCCAGTGCATGTTCCACCAAGCAGTGCTGTCTCTTAGTTCTGAGCAGCTTTTACACATCCTTGAGCCTAATTATCTCACTCTATCTTCAGAATGCTGGGCATGGACAGATACCTAGTTCAACTGTCTAAGATAAGTATGGGTGTGGAGACCAGCCTAATCTCAGGTGCTGAGAATAGTGCTCAAAACCCCTCTACTGCATACAGGGCTCTCCCAACATGGAAGAGGAAGGAGAAGGCAGGACAGGAAGGAGAAGGCAGGACAGGAAGGGAAGGAAGAAAAGTACTGCAAGGATTATGTAAGCCCTCAAGTTTGGAAGAAGAACAGAGCTGGATCTGGGGTTCTTGAGCATGATGGACAGATAGTAGGACAGAGAGCAAGCTGAGTCCCTATTTCTAGCCACCTATTCATTTGTCTTTATCAAACAGTGATTGGCTCAGAAAGACCTTCAAACCTAAGATAATTGGATTAGTTAATAGCTATAGTAGGTACTGTTCTTATCTTCCAGGAATCTGCCTCCCTTTCTGATCTCATTTCCAGATCCTTCAATCAAAAGGCTCTTTTCTACAGGGAAGAAGTAGGGAGAAGAATAGGAGGCTTTGGGGCTTAGAATGTCTCTATTAATATGGACACATAGGCTGTGGGATACAGAAGAAGAATAGAAGGATAAAGTGTGGTAAAGAATTTGAAGGCGAGAGTTATGATTAGATGGATAGCATACTATTCCCCGGATGAGATACAGGAGGCTGGAGAAACCATAAGGGACAAAAGAGACAGCCAGAGAGATGTGTAGGCAATACAAAGGCAAAGAGGGAGGTGAGAAGGAGGACGGGGTCGGGGAGACATTTTAGTGACAGCCAGGATGAAAAGAGAGGACAAGCAGAGAAGCACCATTGACAGAGATGAGAAGACCGTTGGGGGGAGAGTCCACACGAAGGAAGTGGGGAGAATAAAGACAAGTCATGCAAAACTAGGAGAGAAACAATGGGATCAAGCAGCCATGAAGGAAGGGCATCGCCTCCAACCTTTGGATACATCCTGGGCATCACTGCTGGTGAATTTTTCATACCTGTCTGGCTCCTGCTAACCTCCACTATGCTTAAGGTGTCATCTCTGCTTGTTGAGTGTTGAGTTTGCTCAGTGAAGACAAATAAACCATAGTATTAATTTGAAGTTATGGTGGAAAGGACTTTGGAATCCAGCCAGAAAGAGGCATAAATTTCAGCTCTGCTACCGATAAGTTGTGTCACCTGGGCTCTCTGAACCTCAATTTCCTCAGCAGTAATTACGAAGATAATAAGATTTGTTTTACAGAGTTGCAAAGATGAAATATGAAGTGCTGGTCCAGAGTAGGCATTCAATATATGATAGTTCCCCTCCATCTCTCCTTCCATTTCCCTGAACCAAATATTTGCAAGAGGAAATACTCCACAGTCAAAAAACAGAAATTATCTCGCGGCTCTAAGAAAGAATGACCAGCAGGCTAGGCCGGGCACCGCAGCTCATGCCTGTAATCCCAGCACTCTGGGAGGCTGAGGCAGGTGGATCATGACATAAAGAAATCGAGACCATCCTGGCCAACATGGTGGCCAGCTGGCCAGCTGGGCATGGTGGCTCATGCCTGTAATTCCAGCTACTCGGGAGGCCGAGGCAGAAGAATCGCTTGAACCTGGGAGGTGGAGGTTGCAGTGAGCTGAGATTGCATCACTGCACTCCAGCCTGGAGACAGAGTGAGACTCCATAAAAAAAGAAAAGAAAAGAAAAAAAAAGAAAAGGCCAGACCAGCAGGCTAGAGCACCATGGAGGAAGCCAAGGCTCTGTACCTGACCCTTGCAGGAGCTGCAGGGCCTGACCCTGGCCCTGCAGCTGGCCATGAAGGAATCCACAGGGGCTGGCCACAAAGCAAGAGGGTGTTGAGGGGTCACAGCACATCACTGTTTTCCCAGTGTGTCCTATTAAGATCTTTCATGTGCTCCCAATGCTTCAACCAAAATGAATGGATCCTTACTTCCTTATTTCCTGGGTGGCCCTGGATTTCCTCATCTTTCCCAACCCTGTTCCCTTGCACTAGATGTCAGTTTTCCCTTCACAAGCTTTTCCTGTACTTCACTGATGCCTTTTCCATGGCACTTATCACTTCCTGCCTGTTTTACAGTTGTCTCCTTTATTAGATTGCAAGGTCTTCACGGAAAGAATCTACATCTGATCCATCTCCATAATTCCATTGTCTCGTTTAGAATTTGGCACCCAGTAGTTGCTGGAAAAAAAATGTTTACTGAGGCTGGGCATGATGACTCATGTTTGTAATCTCTGCATTTAGGGAGGCTGAGGTGGGAGGATGGCTTGAGCCCAGGAGTTTGAGACAAGCCTGGGCAACAAAGTGGGATCCCATCTCTTAAAAAAAAAAAAAAAAAAATAGCTGGGCGTGGTGGTGTGCACCTGTAGTCCCAGGTACTCAGGAGGATGAGGCAGTAGAATCACTTGAGCCTAGGAGGTCAAGGCTGCAGTGAGCCATGATCACACCACTGCACTCCAGCCTGGGTGACAGAGTGAGACCCAGTTTCAATAACAATAACAAAGCGTTTATTGTATAAATGAACAAAAACACAACTCAAACTGAATGTGGTGGGCAACATTAATACAAATGAAAACATTTGGTTTGTTTGCATACCTATTAGTGTTGATAATTAGTTATCTGGGGTTTCCATGTGTACAAGGAAAAAAGAAAACATCATTAAAAAATCAAGAGAAGATACAAACAAGAAGGGGGAATGAGAAGGCCCCAGAGTGAGAAGTGCTGGACCAGAGTGAAGTTCCATCCATTCTACCTAGGACAAGAACTTCCACATCTCCCTGGCCCTGTGATGATGGAGTCAGTTAGATTGGCCCCTATGGCTGGAGTGGGTTAGGAGTCCCCTCCTATTTTTAAGTCAATCATAAAATACTTCTTGAGCACTTACTATGTGTCATACATTGTGCTAATCTTTAGGATAACTTTTATATATATATGTGTGTGTGTATACATATATATATATATAAAATGCTGGATCCTTCTTTCAATGACCTTATTTGTAGTAGAATACAAATGATACACCATGTACTAAGAGAGGTGCCATTACAGGTACAATTGGATATAGATATACATATATGGAAACTCAGAAAAGGGAGGCATTACTTAAGGTTGTAGGAATCAGAGAAGGCTCCATGGAAGAGGGGTTTTTTGAAATGGACTTTGAAAGATAAGACTTGGATAGGTAAAGACAAGGAGGAAGGGGAGCCCAGGAAGAGAGAAGTGCAGGATCATGGAAGGCAGGAAAGCATGGGTGTGCACAACAGGGAGCAGGGAGTGGTTGGTTTGCTTGCAATATGCAGTGTGCCATAGCAGAAAAGTGGTCGGAGATAAGGCTGGAAAGCAGGTTCAGAAGCAGACTGTGGAAGGCCTTATATGCCAGCCTGGGTTTGGCCTGTCTTTGATAGATAATGGGGAGACATTAAAATGTTTTGAGCTAGAGAAAGAACTAAGACAATTATAGTAAAATGAAAAGTGGATGGATTTGGGAGACGAGACCTGAGCATGAATCTAATTCCACAGTTTACTGAGTCACACCATCTCTCTGAGCCTCAGTTTCCTCATTTATAAAACAAAGATTACAATCTTAATATCTCATAGGAATGCCATAAGAATAAAATGTGAAAGTGCTTTCTAAAGTATGGATAAATTTTCACTGATTCCTGATCAGAGGTATATTTGAGGAAGAGAAACCCAGGAGCAATGTAGGATGGATTTGAGGAGAGAAAGAACAGAGACACGAGATGAGTAGGAGGCTAATGCAGTGATTCAGCCACAAGGCATTAGGACCTGAAACAAGACAGTGGAATGAAGGGGAGGAGGCACAAATAATAAATCCACAGCACATGGCTTTAGATAAATGTTGAGTTGAGGCAAGAAGAGAGTTTGAGATGATCCTGGCTTTGAGTGTGGGTAATGGGTAGGATGATGGTCCCTTTAACTATTTTAGGAACCAAAATAGAGCAGCAAGTAGGAGAAGAAAGGATTTGTTTACAATTGGAAGTGAATGCATTTAGTATTCATATCCCAAAGCTCCTTTCAGTCAACTTGCTCCTGCAACAGAGAAAACAGACAAAGCACTTTCCCTGTGGGTGCAGCTTTTCCCCTCCCCCTGCACCTGCTGTCCCTGGGAGGGGGTTGAAGCATGTTTTCTAGTCACCTAATTTAGCATAATCAACTCCAATGCTATGTAGCCATTTACAAAGCTCATTCTCTCCCCAACCCCCTGCAAATGGAACAGTTGACCCAGAAGAGAGCAAGGACTGATATCTTGGGCTTTTATTTTCTTACCTTCTGAAAACAGGGTTGTAGGCATCTGCAGCATTAGCAAAGCCTGTGTAAACCTGGGTCCCCTCACACTCTGAAGTGGCTCCTCCTGAAGGTCTGTGTGAACGAGGTGTCTCCTGTGAGGCAAATAAAAACTGCAGCCCTCAGGGGGGCCTTGGCCCATCCAGATCAGGCTTTCAGTCATTCCCTTACTCTTTCTTAACAAACTGTACTAGGCACTGGGGAAACAGGTGAAAGGCAGAGTCAGTGGTCTTAAATTAGGAGCACAAAGATGGTAAACAATGATAAACAAACCATCTCAAAGCACTATAATGCTTCAAAATACGAATATGTACAAGAGGGCCAGGTGCAGTGGCTCACACTTGTAATCACAGCACTTTGGGAGGCCAAAGTGGGCAGATCACTTAAGTCCGGGAGTTTGAGACCAGCCTGGGCAACATGGCGAAACCCCGTCTCTACTAAAAGTACAAAAATTAGCTGGGCATGGTGGCACATGCCTATAGTCCCAGCTACTTAGGAGGATGAGGTGGGAGGACTGCTTGAGTCCAGGAGGCAGAGGTTGCAGCGAGCTGAGATTGTACCACTGCACTCCTGCATTTCAGCCTGGGTGACAGAGTGAGATCCCATCTGCGGGGGGGAGAAAGAAAAAGAATATGTACAAGAGCAAGCATAGTAAAGTAAACCCATTCTGGGCAGGGACAGGAGGGACAGAGAAGATGAATTGTTTTTTTGAGAGTCAGGGAAGGCGTCAAAGGGAGTAACTAACACTTGAGTCGAGTTCTGAAAGATAAGGAGATCATTAGGTAGGCACGGAGCAGGGCAGTGCAGAAGCAGGTCCAAAGGTAGAAAGGATTAAGTAGTGAGGCTCTTCGCTGGAGTTCAGGGGACCTGTGAAAGATTGTCAAGGGTAAAGTCAGAAGTAGGCAGAGACCAAATCATGAATGGTGTGCTGAGAGGCTACAGAGAAAACAGATAAAGCACTTGCCCTGCGGGCGCAGCTTTTCTCTTTCCCCTGTACCTGCTGCCCCTGGGAGGGGGCTGAAGCATCCTTTCTAGTCAGAAGTGTATTTGAGGAAGAGAAACCCAGGAGCAAAATAGCAAAAAGCAAAGGGGAGCAACAGATCAAGTTATTAAAGGTCACAAGAACAACAGTGTCCTTAGTCAAGAAAGGCCCTGATAAATCCATGTATTATCCTGGAGAATAAATGACTCTCAAGTAAAATAAATGAGTGCTCAGGCCAAAAAAGACAGCTCCAGGAAGAACTTCCAGGGGTAGCAGTAAGTGGGAGTGGTACTTGCTGAGGGAACCTGCTGATCATCACTGTAGCTATGACTGGCCTTTCTTTTAGGGAAAGGATCACTAGTTAAGTTCTTCGAGGAGAAAGAAGGTGAATATCTGTTTCTGTCTCTTTTGCCACTCAGAGGCTGGTCTTCAGAATTCTGTCTCTGGTATTTGGTTGGCTGGGGACTGTTTTGGGGAAATAGCACCCTCTAGAGGAAAGAGTATGTTTTATTTTGCGGGGGTGCCCCGGGGTGGTGGGGTGCGCAACAGATGATTTCCGGAGCTTTGGCTCGCTTCCTTCCCCAGGGGCCTGGCCAGCTTGGGGGTGGAGTGTAGCTGATTGTTTATCCGCTTCTGACTCTGGCCACCGCAGAGAACAAAGCTGCCTGGCTGTGGGAGGTGGCACAACAGCTGGTAGCAGCAGATAACAGCTGGAGGTGGCAGATATAAAGGATGGCAACCACAGGCACAACAGCTGGAGGTGGCAATCACAACAGCCAGAGGCAACAAAGAGGCTAGCAGTGGCCGAAATCTCCAGTGCCCATGAGTCTAGAGCCTTAACCCTGGGATGTGTGGTCTTATATACAGGGTACCATAGTGGCACCTGCTGAGAGCATGAGGTCCAAGAGAATGAACCTGGGGCACACAAAAGCAGTTGCTACAATTAAAAAGTTCTGGACCAGGAGCTGGGAGACCTGGATTCTTGTTCCAACTTTACCACCAATCTACTTGGGGCAAAGATCTCTGAGCCTTAGTTTCTATGGTGTCTTTCCTACCTACCTCATGGTGTGAGGATCAAACTATGTATTTTATAAACTTTAAAGTGAGAAGGAATTATAGACTAATATTTTGGGAATGATAAGCAAGGCTTTTCCTGGGCCCTAAGAGCTTCCATTCTCCAAGATATGTAGAATCTCCCCTCAACATAAACAAAGCTAGGACTTCAGTTAAGGATCCCTCAATGTCACCATAGAAAGTGCAGGGGTAGAAGTGGGGCGGAGAAGGCAGGCATCCTGACCCACCATGGGTATAGACAGAATCTTCAAGACAGTCTTTCAATCTTCCATCCAAAGCTTTTATCTCCACCATAGGATCTCTGCAAAGTGCTTGTCCAAAGTGTCTTCCTGATTGTTACAATGCTCTTTATAATATCAATTTGCAATCTTTATCCCTGCAGTATGAACTCACTGATTGTTCCTCTTGGAGCTCAAAGGACAAGTCCAAGCCTTTGATCACATGACAGCCCTTCAAACCAAATATTTGCACACATCCATTATATCCTTCTGATTGTCTCTTCTCCTGAATGAACTTCCCTATTTCCTTCAATCATTTCTCATGTGATCTGGTTCTGAATCCTCTCATATCCTGAGTATTCCTTGATGCTGGATACTGCAGGTGTGGGATGAACAGAGCAGAGTAGAATCAACTACATTTTTTGTTCTAGAGACTTCAGTTCAACCGAAGTAGCTTAAGATTAGTTTGCTTTTTTGGCAATCAAAATACATGGATAACTCATATTGGATTATTTTCTGCTAATATGTTTAATTTTTTTATATTGTACTGCTTTGCTAAATCACATCTTCTCAATCCAGAACTTGCTCAGGTAATTTTTGGACCCATGTACATAATCCAGCACTTAACATTTTTGTTAGACTTGGCTTACTTATTTGACTCCTTTTGGATCCTAATTCTGCCCCAGCTCTTGCATTTGCTATCTGTCCCAGCTTTCTGTCAGGCACATAACTGATGGCCATAGCATTCTATAGTTTTGAATGAAGTTCATGTTAAGAAAATTGAATAGGGCAAGGCCAAAGATGAAGCTCTCTGGTGTATCATTAGAAAATGAATTCCAGGCTATCGTGGTCCACTCACCAGTACCACTGATTTTTAAAGTCACCGAATTAGATTGGCATTCTCTTCATTTTTCTTTGTCTTATCCCCAGGTCATAATGAGAGATCTTGTCAAAAATCTCCTTAAGTTTAGGTACATGTTCTCTGTTGCACTTCTTCGATTTGTCAATTTAGTAGCCTTATCATAAAAGAAAATTAGGTTATTGTTATTTTTGAGACAGGGTCTCATTCTGTTGCCCAGGCTGCAGTGCAGTGGCATGATTATAGCTCTCTGCAGCCTCCAACTCCTGAGCTCAAGCGATCCTCCTGCCTCAGCCTCCAAGTAGCTGGGAGTACAGGTGTGTGCTACCATACCCAGCTAATTTTAAAAAATTTTTGCTGATATGGGGTCTTGCTGTTTCCCAGGATGGTTTTGAACTTCTGACCTCAAGCGATCCTCCTGCCTCAGCCTCCCAAAGTGCTGGGATACAGGTATGAGCCACCACACTCAGCCAAAATTAGACTATTTTGATGTGACTTGTTCTTAGTAAATCCACACTGCGTCCTATTGATAACTTCCTTTCCTCCATCCTGCCTAAGTACTCATAATCTTAATATTCCATTCTAGAATCTTGCCTAGGATCAATATCTTACCTGTTTGTAGTTTGTGAAAGGTACTTCATTTTTCTTTTTGAAAATTAAAACTATGTTCATTCATCTCCAATTTTACAGCACTTCTTCTGTTCTCTAATATTCCTCAAAATCTCTTATAGGAGTTTACATCTTTTTTTTCAAGAGTTTGAGGATCAAATGAGAAGGTATTCTAATGTGTGAATTCTAAAATGGTATATAGACACAGGCAGTATGGTTGTTATGTTATTATTACTACTACTGAGTACTAAATAGGGCTTTGTTTGGGCTTGAAATACAAATTCTTCCAACTTCAGAGTTGCAAAGCTTCCTTTTTTGTTCCAAAGCAGCCAAGGAAATAGGGGAGTGAATGACATCCAGGTCTGGCTGAATAGTCTCGCATGAACAGAAGTTCCAAATGGCCTGTGGGCCAGTAAATTGGGCATCCTTTTTGCCTCTGAACATTCTCAGGGTTCTCATCCATTGGTGATCTCCAATTCAGTGCCTACCTGGTTGGGCAACTGGTCAGGCCCAAATAATTCGAAGTTTTCCAGGGGCAAGGCCATGGGGAAAATAGAGGTGGGGGGCGGGGTGGGCAGTGTGAAGAATCATAAAATGCAATGGTTCAGACTTTTTCGAATGGAGAATGTAATGAGCCTCTCCAAGGAGGGCCAAACTCCCCAGAGATCACCCTGCTCCGCAGAAGATCTGGCTATCAGATCCAGGGTCTAAGGGCTCAAGTGACTAAAATTATTTCTGTGCTGGAAAAGTACAAGTTACTGCTCGGGCGAGGGTGCCAGACACCTTGTATTAAGTGAATTGTCTCCTATTTCAGTGGCTTGCCCCACTTTCTGCTATCAGAACAAATAGCAATCCTGAATTTGAGCCTGTGCAGACATAGCTGCTAGTTAATATACACTCCTAGCTCTTCTACTTCATTCCGTCAAAACAATTTTGCCACCCACAATCTGGCATTTCTGCCAGTCCTTGAGAAAATGTCCCAGTGCTGCCAGGAAGTTTCAACATGTTGTTTCTCCTCCACCACTGCTTATTTCTTTTTGTTCAAGTCCCATCTGTACTCTTCCTAACACTGCCCTAGACTGTAACTCAGACCAAATTTCCCCAGATGATGCAAACAGATGATGATGATGATGATGATGATAAAAAATGAAATGGTCTGGGTGCTTAGAGAGCATCTTGAAGGGTAAAAGAATAGGTAGTTTCTGCTATTCTCTGAATCAGATGAGTATCAGTATCACCAGTGTGTACTGGCTTGGGGGTAGAGCAGATAATGAAGAAATTAAGGTTGTGTGTGTGTGTGTGTTAAGGGGGATTGGCCTGGAAGGATTTCAACAGGATAGCTTGTCTTGCTTCATAGCCATTCATGAGGGTGGGGAGGGATCCTATTTCAAAATTAGAGATCTTCGGAGGACTAGTTTTGTGGTGAAGGCTCTCATTAGTCTCACCCTCACTTTCAAGGAACTGTGAAGCTACTACTCTTTCTTTTCTGCCTCTCTTCCTCTAAGAATTACAAATATCAGACTGTGTTGCAATTATTTGCTTACTAAATAGGCATCTTTCTCACTAGGCTGTGAGTTCTTGGAGAGCAGAATGATGTCATTTTATTTTATTTTATTTTATTTTTTTGAGACGGAGTCTCGTTCTGTCACCCAGGCTGGAGTGCAGTGGCACGATGTTGGCTCACTGCAACCTCTGTCTCCCAGGTTCAAGTGATTCTCCTGCCTCAGCCTCCTGAGTAGCTGGGACTACAGGCACATGCCACCATACCCAGCTAATTTTTATATTTTTAGTAGAGACAGGGTTTCGCCATGTTGGCCAGGCTGGTCTCGAACTCCTGACCTCAGGCGATCCACCCGCCTCAGCCCCTGCACAGTGCCTGGCACATAGCAAGTGCTCAATAAATATTTGGTAAGATAAGAACACATAAGCGACACCCAAATGAATGTTAATTCCTCCCTCCCATGGGGTGAGGGTTAGGAGTCAGCTGGATTTCTACGATAACCTCCATTATGCTGTCTTGCTCCCTCCAGATGACGTCAGTTGCCAAGGTGTATTACAGTCAGACCACTCAGACAGAAAGCCGGCCCCTAATGGGCCCAGGGATACGACGGCGGAGAGTCCTGACAAAAGATGGTCGCAGCAATGTGAGAATGGAGCACATTGCCGACAAGCGCTTCCTCTACCTCAAGGACCTGTGGACAACCTTCATTGACATGCAGTGGCGCTACAAGCTTCTGCTCTTCTCTGCGACCTTTGCAGGCACATGGTTCCTCTTTGGCGTGGTGTGGTATCTGGTAGCTGTGGCACATGGGGACCTGCTGGAGCTGGACCCCCCGGCCAACCACACCCCCTGTGTGGTACAGGTGCACACACTCACTGGAGCCTTCCTCTTCTCCCTTGAATCCCAAACCACCATTGGCTATGGCTTCCGCTACATCAGTGAGGAATGTCCACTGGCCATTGTGCTTCTTATTGCCCAGCTGGTGCTCACCACCATCCTGGAAATCTTCATCACAGGTACCTTCCTGGCAAAGATTGCTCGGCCCAAGAAGCGGGCTGAGACCATTCGTTTCAGCCAGCATGCAGTTGTGGCCTCCCACAATGGGAAGCCCTGCCTCATGATCCGAGTTGCCAACATGCGCAAGAGCCTCCTCATTGGCTGCCAGGTGACAGGAAAACTGCTTCAGACCCACCAAACCAAGGAGGGGGAGAACATCCGGCTCAACCAGGTCAATGTGACTTTCCAAGTAGACACGGCTTCTGACAGCCCCTTCCTTATTCTACCCCTTACCTTCTATCATGTGGTAGATGAGACCAGTCCCTTGAAAGATCTCCCTCTTCGCAGTGGTGAGGGTGACTTTGAGCTGGTGCTGATCCTAAGTGGGACAGTGGAGTCCACCAGTGCCACCTGTCAGGTGCGCACTTCCTACCTGCCAGAGGAGATCCTTTGGGGCTACGAGTTCACACCTGCCATCTCACTGTCAGCCAGTGGTAAATACATAGCTGACTTCAGCCTTTTTGACCAAGTTGTGAAAGTGGCCTCTCCTAGTGGCCTCCGTGACAGCACTGTACGCTATGGAGACCCTGAAAAGCTCAAGTTGGAGGAGTCATTAAGGGAGCAAGCTGAGAAGGAGGGCAGTGCCCTTAGTGTGCGCATCAGCAATGTCTGATGACCTGTTCCCATTCCCCCATTCCTCTGGTCTCTTTTCCTCTCTTCCAATGCCCTGGTAAGGAATACTACCCGGGTTTACTGGAGATCCCCCGAAGCATCCATCCTCCACTCTCTCTTCTTTAACCCAGTGGCCTGTTGGTAGCTTAGGCCAACTGGAGTCCAGGTTCGCCTCCCACTGTCCCCTTTCCACTCCCCCAGCTTCTGCCCCAATACACATACCTCCCTTAAGCCAGGATGGGGGAAAGAGAGGGATTAGGCTGAAGTGGCTTAGAAGGCCTCAGCCATGCTTGGATACTCACATTAGGAGGACCATGTGGTTGGAAGGATAGACTCCCCCCACCTCCCGCCACCACCATGAAGTTTGGTGACTTGAGGCTGGAGCTCCCTCTGTTACCTTTCCATCTAGCAAGTTCCCAAAGGCAAGACTCTCTCTGATGGTCACTTTGTGGTCTGTGCTTTCAGAAATACAGGAATCTGATATCAATATATCCTACGGTTTCTACCAATCTCTGTTGAAAGAAGCCAGGGTTTGCCACCGTGAAGCTGATTTCTGCTGGTGACTTCTGACCATAACCTAGAACTATGGTCACCACTATTTTCCCTGTATAGTTTCTCAAGTGAACACTCTCAGGATACCCAGTTCCCTCTGTTCTCAGAGAATTCGGTTTGGCCCAAGAAACATAAACATATAACCACCCATATCTATCCTGGATTTTGAACTCTTCAATTTGGAGTGACTAACACAAGTTGTTATCTAAACCTTTAAACCTATCTTCCAGGCAGCCCAGAGAAGATCTGTTTCCCTGTGTCCTGTGAATGGAAGGACACAAGCCAATATGTTCCTTTGAAAAGAGTCCAGTACCCAGGCCCCATGGAAAGGTCTGAAAATAATATTCCAGATTACACTGTACCTGGCTTCTCTTCTTCCTTTCCTGCCCAGCCTGGATCCTTCTTCCTTAACCCCAACTCTTTGGGAGAAGGGAGGGAAAATGCAAGGGCCTTCCTCTCTTAACACGGATGCTCAAGTGAAACTAGATTCACAGGGCACAGACCCCCCAGAAAGTTAACCCAATCCCACCATGAGGGATGGGTAAATTCTCAGATTTCCAAACTGCTGTACAGAGCCTCTGAGAATTGGTGATGCTTTGTTAAGGTTTGGGCAGAAGCAGAACTGTGGCTGGCAGCCACTATTCTCAGTTACACCTCCTAGTGCCCTTCTGAAAAGTGCCAGCTATTTCATTAGGCAATGCTGGAAGGAAAGGAAATTATACCCTCTGTTAAAATAACCATGGCTTCCCTCAGCCATTCCTGAGACTTGGTATAAAATGAAGAAAATCAGTGTCATCTCTACTCTCCTCTGCCATGAGGCCATTTTCAGGCAAGTTAAAAAGCAGACTTTAAGAGATCAAACTCAGCCTATTCCTTGTTCCCTTGGTGGGGTCTGTGGTAAGGGTCAGGGAAGGGCATATAGGCACCAGAGCTTTATCCAAAGCCCCAAATCCCTAGAGTGCTTTCTGGTCTTACTTTGGTACCAAGGAAGCCCCACATAGTGGTACTGCATAGTCCCACTATGAATCAAGTGGCAGTTTATTTAAGGTGGTCTCAGCCAATTGTTACAAGCTACAGAATATATACATGTATCTATGTACACAGCCTTGCAGAGAAACACAAAATTTTGAGGCTAGACCCATGATCGCCACCAACTATAATTGCACAAGGTCTTGTTATATTGATCTCTCCTCTAACTCAACTAACTATATCTTGAAAACGAAGACCCTTCAGTGTCCATCTACTTTAAACCCCACCATTACCTTCTAGTTGGCATAAAAACAAGAAACACAAAAACTTGAAAAATCTGAAACAGAGAACAGAAGGCCAACAGCCAGCTTCTGCGTTCTCAACTTTATTCAACATTAGACTTACCTGATTTCTTTCAGTGTGTAGGGACAAGATGTACTGCTGTGTGTGTGTGTGTGTGTGTGTGTGTGTGTGTATCTGTACCTTCTTATCCATTGGCAAGTTAACCTCCATTTGGTTTATTTTGCCATGCTATGCTTTCTTCCCATTCTCCTGCTGTCTATTCTAAGACCCCAGACTCAAGCCTCTAGACTCTTGGATGAAAAAGTGAGAAGAAAACATTTTCTGACTTACCCTTTTGGAATGTCCTCCATTATTATCCCAGGCTTTGCTTTAAGTTGCACTTTAAATCACACTGTCCTATTAATGCAATTTGGCATCTTCTCCCACAAGCCCCCCACAGGGAACAACTACCCCCAACCTTAACTCTAAATGGTTCTTTAGACTATAGTCTGTCTCCTCTGACCTGAAATCCTCTTTTAGGCAATAGGCCGAACTTCAGAAGCAGCCAGGTCTGGTGAGAAATGGGCCCCCATACCAACCGTGGACTTGGAATATCAGGAGAGTAGTAGGCACAGGTGTAAAAAGGGGAGGGTTCAGTAGGCACAGGTGTAAAAAGGGGAGATTTCAGAAGACGGGCAAAACAACTGATGGGGGAAGATACCTGGGGTGTGAAGATGAGAAAGAAACGATGCTGAGGGACCTAGTGAAATCAATGAAACTCTTGAGTCTTGCTTACGCTCGCAAACAAGAAGTGGGGAGGCTTGGGAAATTAGGATATGACACATATGAAAGGTTTATCTAAGAAGAAAGAAACAGAGATAATATATATATAGAAAGATGTATATAGATGTATATATGCCCAAATATATTGAATGTACAGAAGGGAAATATTCAGAGACTTTAGCATTGGGGGCAGATATCTTGGCCTGGTTATGGGGTAGGACACCCAGATTTCCAGGCTTACAATCAGTGGTCCTGGTTTCAACATGGAAGTGAGATAGATGATGAAGGATTTCAAGTCTGGAAATGGGAAAGGGAGGGGTAGAAGTTCCTTTTCGGAAATAAAGAGGCATTCATGAAGGCTTTTGTTGAATCCTATGCTACTGATAGGACCAGGAAGAGAGGAACTCGGAGGACAATAGGGAGGGGAAATCTTGGAAAATCTACCACTTACACTGTGTGCCCCCATCCCCAGCAGCGTCCTGCCACTGTAGCGCCTTTTTAAAATAAAATAAAATAAAATAAAGTAAAGCACCCTTTGGTTTCCCTTTCATGAAGTACACTGTATTTCCCTGTCTTCCACAGGGGTGGGAGCTGCTATTGCTCTAGCCCCTGAAATCAAACTCAGGAGCTGAACACCTTGGTGTATGGGAGGCACTAATGGGAAGCCTCAACCCTGGAATCCAAACGCCAGGACTAATAGCTGTTGGGCTCAAGATCTCCCAAGGTCGAGGCCCAGCCTTTTGTGTGGCTGCAAGCATCCCAAAGAGAAAGCCATGGATTCCAGAAGAGTTCCAATCCTGGCATTTGGGAATGGAGGGTGATGCTTTGGTTTTGATGCTTCTGAATGAAAATGAGGAGTGGGGTTACCAGCTGCTCTAGGGGGATGGTGAAGTTCCATGAGAAGCTTCCGAAATCTCTGCAATGTGCTTCACCCCATTATTCCCCCAACCCCTGTCAGCCTAATAAAATCATCCAGGAGTTTCCCTATAAGGTCTGAGCAGAGAAAGGAAGCCAGTTATACTATTGCTACAAGTCCAGGACACTGTGCCCTCCCCACGGCTGCTGCCCTGGTCCTTTATTCTTGCTAGCTAACCTAGTTCACTTGTACAGTAACACACTACCTTTACTGGAAAGATAGCATGGGTCTCCAGGCTCAGTAATGGCCAACTCTACTGATGCAGAAGTATTTAGGGATGTTTTTTCCATTCATTGCACTAAAGACTAAACCAGGTCAAATTTATCTAGGAAAAAAAGGTGTGTAAGATTTGTTTTGTTTTTGTCTGTTAAGAATAAGCTACTAAATAAAATGGATGACTCTTTGGTTGTCACTCTAGCTTCTTTTAGAAATCTAAACCAAGACTGTCAAGGTCTGAACTCATAGGCCTACCCATGAGTGTGGAGGGTTGAATTCGGCTGTGCTGGAAGAACTTCTGACTGCATGGCCAAGCCCCTTCTGTTTGATTTTTCTCTCCTGCTTTAGCGAGTTCCTTTCACATTCGGTTTTCATGGGACAATACTGAAAAAACATTAAGACCCAGGAGTATGAAAATTGGCTCAGCTTAATCCATAAAAGTCAAGTTGCTTTGGATCCTGGGCATTGTTCCTTTTGGCCAGTGATCACAAGCCCAATTTCCCTTCCATGCTACCATGTAGTCTTGTTGCCAGTTTTCCTTATATATCCTCAAGGTTCTTTGTAAGCTTATTCCTCTAATCACCAGGCATTTCTTCCCTCAAATCTCAAAGAAATGGATTTCTCTTCTACCCTTGTCTGTCAGTAGCCTGAGAAAGGTCTGGTTAATATCCAGCCCTGAATTTTCTCTGATGAGAGGCAAAAGACCCTATGGTCACTGACTCTTGTTCCCCAGAAGTGGAAGGAGAGAGAGAGGAGGAGGGAGAAAATTGGGTCTCTTATCATGATCAATAAATACTTAAGTACAACATTTAGGAAATACTAGGAATGAATCCTAAGACATATGAGATATATAAGATATAGGACATGTATACTTCCTAAAAGGCCTAAAAGGTTGAAGAAACCTACAAACTTGTAAGAAAACAGAAATAAAACAAGTAGCATATAACAAACATAATGAAAAGCAATAGCAGGTACCATGTACTAATGCCAGATATAACATTAGCAGAATGTTCCAAAAAGAGTGAGATCTCTGTGGGAAACATTTCACAGGGACAGGAACTAGGCAAGGGATGGTATCAATCTAACATGTTTGGTTAGAATACATTAAGATTCCAGAAAAATCAGCAAATGCTGAGTCCCTATTATGTGGAAGGTATCATTCAGCTAACAAAGAAATATAAGACATGATGCATGAATCAAGGGATGTACAATCATGGCACCTTCCACCTACTATTCCTTCTGTGGAACTCTCTCCATCGCCTGCCAACTTCCAATTTTCTTCTTTTTTTTTTTTTTTATTTGAGATGGAGTCTTGCTCTGTCGCCCAGGCTGGAGTGCAGTTGCATGATCTCAGCTTCGTGCAAGCTCCGCCTCTCGGGTTCAAGCGACTCTCCTGCCTCGGCCTCCTGAGTAGCTGGGACTCCAGACGCATGCCAACACGCATGGCTAATTTTTGTAATAAAAAAGAGAACAGACAATAAACATTACTGTTTTGAGGAGGGAGAGATTATTTCACTTGTTAAGGTCTAGGAAGAGTTTATAGAGGAGTTGAGGGTTGGGTTCAACATTGAAAAACCAAATAGCATTTAAGTAAGTAAAGAGAAACAGGTCTCTTTGTAGGAAGTACGGCATGAAGAAAGTAGCATGAGAAGAAAGCACAAGGCATATTTTGGGAACAGTAAACCTAAAACAGAGGCTTTATAGGTGAATAGGATGACAAGCTAAGGTAAAGCCAGAAAATAGGGGGACTGAATATCAGGCTAAAGCGTTCATTATTTTTTTCTTTAGGCGGTCAGGAACCACTGAAGATGTTTGATGGAGGAAAGAATCTAAGTAAAGTACTATTAATTATCAATCTGGTAGTAGAATTGAGACATAAGACATTAAATCAGTTAAGAGATTTTTAAAGCTTGAGGGAAAGGCAATTGTCACAGATCCTGGTACAGTATAGTATAGGTGTTTGCTACGTATTATTTGAGTTGTTGAAGGTCTGAACTAAGGTGCAGGATGCCGGGCACGGAAAGAATTAGAAATAGATTCCAAAGAAATGACAAAGCAAGACATATGAACAAAATCTAGTGAAAAAGAAAGGGATTAAAGTAGTCAAGGTTCTAGCAGGAAACAGATGGTATACTCAAAGGGCCAGTGGACATGTTTTAATGAAGAAATTATTTGCAAAGGTATGGGCAAGTTTAATACATCAACAAGATACGGTGATGTGCCCAGGCACTCGCAGAGTAGGACGCCTTTACCAGCCTTAAACCTGAAGGGACAGTTACTGGAACCATGAGACTTGTACCCAAAGGAGAGAGCTATAGCTTCAACAGGAGCCATGGCTTTAGGTGAGGAATTCCAGACACTGCCAAAGATCTGCTAGTGCCTCCCACTGGTCTATTCTAATGGGAAGCCAGAGAACAAGGGAGATTGAGTGACGCTACCCATACAGCCTCTCTTGGAACACAGAACAGGGCAAAAAAGATGAATAGTGGATATGGAAGGGTAATGAAGTATATGCAGCATAGTGAACAAGGACAAGGTTCTTGCTAGGGAAACTAAAGTTGAGCGATCCATGTTTGTGCTTTCCTTAGTCACTGGCTCTAAAAGGATAGAAATCTAAGAGCAGATAGTGAAAGGGGGAATTAAGAAGGATTGTAAGTAACAGTCCAGGAGGTAATGAACAGTTGAGCATTTGAAAAAAATGTAACTCTTTCAGAAAGAGGTGAGAAGATAAATCCCTAAACCCAATGCAAAAAGTTCAATATGGGGTCCTCGGACCCTGTGATGTATCTCTTCCACCCAGAAATAGTAACTAAAGTTGGACCTCTCTGTCCAATTTGTTTTACAGACTCCAGTCTCTTCTTCGTTCCCACAACTACTATCTACATCTCACTCCTTTGACTTCAGTGACATGCTTAGTTTTTTTTTTGTTGTTGTTGTTGTTGTTTTATTATTAGTTGTTTCCTTATCTGCCTAAATTTGGTGCCTCCCATCTCTCTACTAGGACAGCCATGTAGGGACAGATTGACTGAAACCTTTCTGCTATACTACTGAAACCAATCCAGCCACAAGGACCCTTACTTAGTTAATCCTCAGACACCTACCTCCCATATTTTCTATCTTAGGGAACTAAGCCTCACTTATCTATTATTTGCAGAAGAAAAGAATAAACCAGAGGTAGAAAGGGTCACAGTGAGAGAGAATATCCAGAATATCCAGATGAGAGATCAATAAGAGAAAACACAGGAAAATTAGAACTTGTGACCAACATTTTATTGGCAAGTCAGCCACATAATGATAAAGATATTCTAGGGCAGACACACTGGGTTTTGAGTTCTAGCACTGCCACTAGTTAGCTATGTGACTTAGGAAAATTACTTAATCTCCTTAAGCCTTGGTTTTCTTCATTTGTAAAGGTGGGAATATCTACCTTACATGAAAAGTACTTAGCATAATGCCTGGTACATTGCAAATGAGTCCTCAACAAATCCAGCTATTACAAATAATAGTAATAATCATCATCATCATCATTGTATGAGTGGTGATGTGCTGCCACTATGTATATGGCTAATACACTGCAAAAACAATGGTTAGAATTATCAATCTAAGGCATGTAATTATACCAAGGCATATAAAAGGACATAGAGCTATCACAATATGAATATGGAATATATAAGATCAACACAGTTCATCTCCAAGGGATAAATGTGAAGTGTAGGATGGATAAGCAGCAGGTAGTCCTGGGAGCTGCATGTTCAGACTGGATGAAGTCACCTCCTTTTCTTATTCTAGTCTAGAAGACTTCCCATAGGACGCAGGCTCATTCTATAATATCCAATTAGTCAGTATTTACTAAACATTTACCATGTGCCTAAGACTACAATAAATTACACATAATTGAAAAAAATTAAGGATAAGATATAATTTCTACCCCCAAGAACCCTACAATCTCTTGTGAGGGCTATGAATACAATCTAAAATAAAGTATCAAATTCTACAATGCGGACTATGTAAGTGCACTAAGTAACCACGGAAAGGGAAGAGCGAATGGGTTACAGTCGTTGGTAAGAAATTCATGGAAGTAGGGTTGGAGTGGGGTGGAGGGAGCAGGGGACCTTGACATACATAAAGGATATTTAAAAGGGAAAATAACTGGGAGTTGGGAGCAATCCAAAGATGCCACTCTAGAAATATTCTGGCAGTAGGAACCTCTAAAATCAATTCAACTTTACTGAATGGCTACTAGTACTGTGTTAGATGTTGAGGTAGAGAAAAGAACAAGATAATCTCTGATATCAAAGAATTCAAAGTGTCCTGATGGAAAACTAGGAGAGCAAAACAAACAAAAACAGTTATTACAAAGCAGTGTGACAAATGCTGTAACAAAGGAATGACCAGGGAGTTCTGGAGCACTGGGAGAACTTTTAGTAGCATGGCAGGGTCTTCTGTGTGAGTGATTTTCTGGAGCTTAGATCCCGTCCGCCCCAGTCCACCTATCCTCGGACAGGGGAGGGGACTGGCATCTAAGTCATTCATTCTGCGTGATGAGGAAGTGAGTGGGAGCTGGGAGCTAACACTTGCACTGAGGCCTGAAGGGTTGAGTAGGTATTTGCCAGAGTGATTGGAGAGCCGATGGCAACTTTGACAGAAGAAGTAGCAAACACAAAGATACTGAGGCATAAGGGGCTGACAAGTTAAGGAATTTTGTGACGCTTTCCTGTCTTCTTTCCTATCACCTTCACTTAGGGTTGCCGGATAAAATACAAGCTGCTCACTTAAATCTGAATCTCTGATTACCAACTAGTAATTTAAAAATACAAGTATGCCTCCAATATTGCATGGGACATACATAGTCAGCCCCCTTCAACTCATCCTGTCCTGTGCGGGGGCCCACAAATCCCCGGTGAATACCGGCGAGCTAGTGGAGTAAAGCATGAGAAGGCTTATCTTCCTTTCACTCCTACATTTTTCACCCTCGGATCTCCGGCCCAGGACTGAGGCATGTAGCGCGCAGCCCGCAGCTCGCTACGCGTCGGAGCGTTTTCCTCTGAGGACTGGAAATGGGGCGCGGGAAAAGGGCGGGGGCGGCGGGTTGTCACTTACAAAGAAATCTCACTCCACTCCATAAAATCCTCAAGCCAGTGCCTGATTTCCCGGCAAGCGGACGTCTCCCCTCCCAGGGACCGGAAATCCCGCCTCCACCGGAAGAAGAAGAGGAAGCAAGCCCGTCCATCCAGGGGAAAGCAAGTTTTTGGCTCAGGGGGCTGAGAAGCCCGAGCGGGGCTGGAGACAGGTAGCAGTACGGGGGCGGAGCTTCATGCCGGAAGTGATAATCCGCAGTCCTTTCGGTTGGCAGCCTGGCGGGCGGGAGATGCGGCGGCCACCTGCTGCGAGGAACCGAAGGGAAGGTTAGAGGTACCAAGGCAGTTTGGAGCTGGGGCTAAGCAGCTGTCGCACAGTCAGATCATGGGCTCGACCAAGCACTGGGGCGAATGGCTCCTGAACTTGAAGGTGGCTCCAGCCGGCGTCTTTGGTGTGGCCTTTCTAGCCAGAGTCGCCCTGGTTTTCTATGGCGTCTTCCAGGACCGGACCCTGCACGTGAGGTATACGGACATCGACTACCAGGTCTTCACCGACGCCGCGCGCTTTGTCACGGAGGGGCGCTCGCCTTACCTGAGAGCCACGTACCGTTACACCCCGCTGCTGGGTTGGCTTCTCACTCCCAACATCTACCTCAGCGAGCTCTTTGGAAAGTTTCTCTTCATCAGTTGCGACCTCCTCACCGCTTTCCTCTTATACCGCCTGCTGCTGCTGAAGGGGCTGGGGCGCCGCCAGGCTTGTGGCTACTGTGTCTTTTGGCTTCTTAACCCCCTGCCTATGGCAGTATCCAGCCGCGGTAATGCAGACTCGATTGTCGCCTCTCTGGTCCTGATGGTCCTCTACTTGATAAAGAAAAGACTCGTGGCGTGTGCAGCTGTATTCTATGGTTTCGCGGTGCATATGAAGATATATCCGGTGACTTATATCCTTCCCATAACCCTCCACCTGCTTCCAGATCGCGACAATGACAAAAGCCTCCGTCAATTCCGGTATACTTTCCAGGCTCGTTTGTACGAGCTCCTGAAGAGGCTGTGTAATCGGGCTGTGCTGCTGTTTGTAGCAGTTGCCGGACTCACGTTTTTTGCCCTGAGCTTTGGTTTTTACTATGAGTATGGCTGGGAATTTTTGGAACACACCTACTTTTATCACCTGACTAGGCGGGATATCCGTCACAACTTTTCTCCGTACTTCTACATGCTGTATTTGACTGCAGAGAGCAAGTGGAGTTTTTCCCTGGGAATTGCTGCATTCCTGCCACAGCTCATCTTGCTTTCAGCTGTGTCTTTCGCCTATTACAGAGACCTCGTTTTTTGTTGTTTTCTTCATACGTCCATTTTTGTGACTTTTAACAAAGTCTGCACCTCCCAGTACTTTCTTTGGTACCTCTGCTTACTGCCTCTTGTGATGCCACTAGTAAGAATGTCTTGGAAAAGAGCTGTAGTTCTCCTAATGTTATGGTTTATAGCGCAGGCCATATGGCTGGCTCCTGCCTATGTTCTTGAGTTTCAAGGAAAGAACACCTTTCTGTTTATTTGGTTAGCTGGTTTGTTCTTTCTTCTTATCAACTGTTGCATCCTAATTCAAATTATTTCCCATTACAAAGAAGAACCCCTGACAGTGAGAATCAAATATGACTAGTGTATGTTCCACACCCTCTGCTACTGTGTTACATTCTGATTGTCTTGTATGGACCAGAAGAGAGGTTTGGGACATTTTTTCTGAACATTCTAATCATTCTGGTGAAAGTTCCCATGTTCCAACAGAAGTTAAAAGCAATGTTTGCCTTATATATAAAAGGGACACAATAATTAAGGTCCACCTTCTAGGAAATCCTAGGACTCGTTTATTTGGGACATGGTGGGAATAAAGGTCACATATTGGAAAATGGAAAGGCTGATGAAACTATCAGATACTAAAAGATTCTTAAAATAGAGGAATATAGTTAGAGACATCAGGTTTAAGCCAGTATTTGTTCCTGTTTTACAATGCTTCTGTCTTAAGCTGTGTCTTAACTTTTAACCCCCATCTTTTCTTTCTAAAGCTTTCCTGACGGCTGTGAAAATCCAAAAAGTATTCTTAGACTGGGTATGGTGGCCTTTGCCTGTAATCCCAGCACTTTGGGAGGCTGAGGTGGGAGGGTCGCTTGAGTCCAGGAGTTCTAGACCCACCTGGGGCAAGATGGTGAGACCTAGTCTCCAAAAAAAAAAAAAAAAAAAAAAAAAAAGCCAGGCGTTGTGGTGCACCGCTGTAGTCATAGCTGCACAGGAGGCTGAGGTGGGAGAATTGCTTGAGCCCAGAGCAAGACCCTGTCTCAAAAAAAAAAAAAAAAGGAAGGACAACTTTTTAGATATAAAAGTATTAAATAATACTAAGATGCTTAGTATTATTTTAGAGAGTTTTAAACTTCTATATTAAATGTGGGGGCTTAAAAGATAATCCAAAGACTTTGGGAGGCCAAGGCGGGCAGATCACGAGGTCAGGAGATTGAGACAATCCTGGCTAACACGGTGAAACCCCTCTCTACTAAAAATACAAAAAATTAGCCGGGTGTGGTGACGGACGCCTGTAGTCCCAGCTACTCCTCGGGAGGCTGAGGCAGGAGAATGGCGTGAACCCGGGAGGCGGAGCCTGTAGTGAGCCGAGATGACGCCACTGCGCTCCAGCCTGGGCGACAGGGTGAGATTCCATATCAAAAAAAAAAAAAAAAATGATAATCCAAAGAATTTAAATTGTAATCATGTTTCATGTATTTGTTTTATTACTTAGTTTTGTAGCACTTAGTCCCAGTGGTATTAGACTGCTATTTGGTTTCACACAAAAAGGATTAAATTTAAATTCATTCATGTTTAGACTTGAGTTATTACATTTTTAAAACTATCATCTTGCCTTTAATGTTTGAGGTCCTACACAAACTATTAGTACATTTCAGTATCCTCTTACCCCTTTGTTTTTAAGTTTTTGATTGCTAAAGCAAGACTTTTTTCTTCTAGAATTTAAGTCAACCAAGTGTTATCTATGTTGTAAAAATGGATAATAGTAGATTTTAGGTGATAAAACAACTTGTTAGTAAGACATTTCTTAGCTTAAAAAAAAAAATCAAAAATTCCATTATAGAAATGCAGACCTGTGAGGGAAACTCCGGAAAAGCATAAGAAGCATCCCAAACAGCCATGGGTTTTCTAGACCAGGAAATTTAGAGGGAGATTGTGGAAATGAGGCTTAGGTGGGCAGATCGTTTCCTTTATCACTATAGTATTTCTGGGGGAAAAATGCTTTCTGAGTTGTTTAAACAAGCATCCTTACATTTTTTTTTTTTTTAAATTAAACAGCCTGTCTAGGCTTGGGATTCCCTAACACTACAGTAGCAGTTTATGAATATGATTTTGTGATTGTGTTTTTTAAAAGATAAATAATTTGATAAACTGTTCTTTTGCAGTCAAAAAACACTCACAAAAAGACAAAAAGAGTTCCACAGTAGCATATTTCATGTCAGTTCAGGCCTAAAAGCCTTTGCAAATAAGATGTCTATAGGCTGGTCACAATTAAC
This sequence comes from Hylobates moloch, assembly GCF_009828535.3. Classification (NCBI taxonomy): domain Eukaryota; kingdom Metazoa; phylum Chordata; class Mammalia; order Primates; family Hylobatidae; genus Hylobates; species Hylobates moloch. Next base: position 95,387,345 of record NW_026652280.1, read on the forward strand.
AATGTTATTATTGGCAGCACTTCTTGGATGGATACCTTATGGGACCTTTCATTAGAAAGAGGGAAAGAATGGGGTGGTTTTGTACGGGCTCCTGTTTGGGGTAAAAATAGCAGAGTCAGTTGCTGAGGACAATGACCTTCCTTATAACATTTAGTTTCATACCCATATTAGGTCTTGTCTTGAGGACCCTTTATACGTGCTTGTTTACTAGTGGCCTTCCAGCCATAGCATTCTTACCTTTTTTTCCTATTCTAAGAATTAAAAAAAAAAAAATTATAGAGCCAGCAAGGGAGGAGGCAGGAAACAGAAATCGAATTTCATCATTCCAATATAATTGTCCCTTTTTTTGTATTTCTGACATGGTTTTATAATTATATTTACTTACTAATTATTATTTTTTAACATTCTTTATTGTGGCTTACTCTTCATACTTAAGAGTTGGAATTGTTGGACATCACATGTATGTTCACTTTATAAATACATCATTCTTCCACTGTTAGACCTTTAGATTGCTTCCAGTTTTTAATATTCTAAATAAGACTTTCAACATTTTCTGTGTTTTAGCTCATTCTGTTAGGACATTCTTAGAAGTTAGAAACATTTTTGCTGGGATTGTTGGAGGGAACTTCAAACTTTAGAACCTGTCCTGCAAGAAATTCTTTACCAAAGAAAGGCAGGTTTTCTTAAAGGGATGCAAAAGATATTTTGCAGTTTGTATGTTGTGAAACATTTAGTCAGTTAACTAAAAAAATGAGTTAATTTGGTTTCTTGGGGGATTTTAATTTTTTAATTTGTTTTCTGGTTATTTAAAAAAAAAATTTTTTTTTGCTTCTTATCACAATCCTTTTGCTTCCTTTTTAGTCCTTTAATAACACCTCCAAATTTTATAAGACTTTGGCTTATTTCCTACATAATTCTTTTTTTCTTATACCACCCCTTAAGATTGGTATGTTCATTTACAGGTAAGCATTAATTATTAGATAAAGAGGGATGGTTCTCAAGATTGTGTGTGTTCTGAACAGAGGGAACTACATGACATTTTCTTCTGTAATTGCCTTTGTAACATCTTTAGAATGTGGTTCCTAAATATTCCTAGATAAATTCTCTTGATAGGCCCATTGGAAAGGCTAATACTCCCGCCCACTGCTTTGTTCCTTCCTGGCAAAAGAATTCTTAAAACCACTGATTTTAGTTACTGACTTCTCACCATCTGGATTTTTTCAAGATGTTTCAGAAGTTGTGTAGAACTTGTCTTTCAGTTAGTTGACTTGTGGCTGAATTTATTGTTACTTCTCTAATATCAGTTGTTTTCTGCATTACCACCCTCTCCCCTAACCATCTGTACTATGAATAGAAAAGGAAAAAGATGGAAAGTTATACCTAGGATTGTCCCTAAATGCAACCTCTTGGTTCCCCCCACCCCTCATGTTTTATTATAAACTATTTTAAGAGCTGGGCATGGTGGTTCATGCCTGTAATCCCAATGCTTTGGGAAGCTGAGGCAGAAGGATCACTTGAGGACAGGAGTTTGAGACCAGCCTGGACAACGTAGTGAGACCCCCATCTGTACAAAAAAACAAAGTTCTTGGGAAGCTGAGGTGGGAGGACCACTTGAGCCCAGGAATTCGAGGAGGTTATAGTGAGCTATGATTGTGCCACTGCACTCCAGCCTGGGTGACAGAGCAACACCTTGCCTCTAAAACAAAAAAACTCCCAACTATTTTATTTTTTTATTTTTCTGAGACAACATGTTGCTTTGTCACCCAGGCTGGAGTGCAGTAGTATAAACATGGCCCACTGCAGCTGAACTCCCAGGCTCAAGTGATCCTTCCTCCTGAGCCTCCCAAGTAGCTGGGACCACAGGTATTTGCCACCACGCCTGGCTAATCTTTTTATTTTTTGTAGAGACGAGGTCTTGCTATGTTGCAAGAGGGAGATCGCTTAAGTGATCTTCCCTCATTGGCTTCCCAAACTGTTGGGATTCCAGGTGTGAGCCACTGCACCCAGCTGACCTAACTATTTTAAACACTACTCATGTTGCCATCATCTAAATTCAACAACAATTTGCCATATTTGCTTTATGTATATGTATAATTATATGTTTATATAATTTTTTGAACCATGTGAAGTTGCAAACATCATTGAACTTCACCACTAAATATATCAGCATGCATCTCCTAAAAATAAGGTATTTTCTTACAAAACCATAATTGTTACATATTATGATGTAACATTCTGTCATTTTCAAATTTCTTCAGGTATTTTTTGTTACATCTTACAGAACAGACATTCTTGGATCTCAAAGATTCCGAGGAAGGAAAGAACATGATGGATAATCCATAATTAAGAAGTTTGAATCTTTTCCTAGTCCTAAAAACAAAGTGAGAATTAAAGGGGTTTACCTTCCATCAAAGTTGAACAAATTAATTCTTTTGTGTGTCATACTTTTTGTCTCTCTCCCTAAAAACATGGGGGTGGTAATCTCTTTGTTTTATCTGGTAGGTTTTCCAGATTAAAGATTATACATGTTTGGAATCTTAATATCCAATCTCCAACTGCAAGCTCTGCCCCAACAACAATAGCTGATTATTTTACAACTTGATGATGGTAAATTTTTCATGATTAACCAATTTTGGGCACCTGTTCCGCCATATATGGTTTTATTTAATTTTCACAGCAACACTTCAAAGTTGATATTCATATTCTAAATTTATAGATGAACAAAGAGGCTCAAAGATTAAATAACTTGCTAATAAGTGATTTTTACCCGTGCTTTTTCCATTATATTATGTTTTGGATTTTTCCAGAGTAACCAAACCCAGCAGATGCATACTACTCCAAAATAAATGGAACTCAACACTGGCTCTGTCAAGTGTCTTGCCAATCAATTTGTCCTTCCAATCTTTTGAGGGGGAGTTCTCTCAGTTGTACCAAGTCACTGTCATCCCCAAACTTTTCTCTTCAACGATTCCAGGCCTTTAACAACTCTCTTTCACCTCCAAACCCTCTCTCACCAAATTGTGTAATTCTTTGTTTACTGCTGGCTTCATCATGCACTTTTCCTTCATAGCCTATTTTAAGAAGTTGATTTACTGAACCACTTTTTAGCCAAGCTGTTTGTAAATCAAGCTACACAAAGTATGTGGCCATAATTTCCAAAAGGCAAATGATCATTGTTCAATTGCTCTTGCTCTGCAGTGTGCGTTCATGCAGTTAAAAATTGTCCTGCACTGATAGTACGGCATCAGAGAATAGATTACTTAGGTTCAAATCCCAGTGCATGATCCTGAGCAAGATTATCATATCTAGATACATTAGTTTTTATCTGTGAAATGGGAATGATAGCACAATCTTCATAGAACTGTTGGTAAGGATTAAGTGAGTTGATATGCTCAAAGTGTGCATGCTGGCATAGAACAAGTCACTGTTTACAAGCCTGTAAAGAAGGAGCTGTTCTGGCACTGTAAACTTGAACCTTTTTTCCCCAAATCTAATGGATGTAGGCAAGGAAATTATATAAAATAAATGTTTGACTACCTTTGATCATAAACTTTATTCTCCTCTTGACCTGTTCCTTTGAAAAGATAATAAATACTGATATGTGAAAAATGTATGGACAGATTATTCAGATATCTGGCTGAGGCTTTACAGTTTTGTATATTTCTGTCAGACATTAAGCTGACTCTAAGCAGTGGAGGTTTGGTTTATGCCCCTAAATTACACAGCACTTCTTTTCTCCATTGTATTGAGGGGTCATTCAGGGGTTGCTGTTCTGGAGATAGAAGCACATGTCTCCTGCCTGGGTCAGAAGCGTCACAATAGCACAAGCATTTATTCAGCACTGGCCTAGGAGAACCATTCATTTAGTCAAAACAAGCATTTATATTCATTATCCTGAACAAAAACCAGACTAAATGAGAACATTTCTAGCTGCTCAGGCACTCTGCTAATTGCTATGTCTGCTAGATAAAGTGAAATGACACTTATAGTGACTATTTAAACATAATTTGGAGCATGAATATTTGAAGCTCAGTTCATTTTACAAAGGAAATGTATAACCTTTGCTCTTCATTTTTTTTTGGCAATTATTTATAGATCCAGGCCCTGTGTCAAGTTCTGTAATAGATGAATAGACAGTTAGTTAACAGTAAAAACAGAAACATACCCCACTGATAAAGTGTTATCACATCATTAAGTTCCACAATGATGTGATTTGTGAAATGGAGGGGCAGTAGGGCAAGGTAGAGGATATTTTTATTTGTATGTTACAGATAAGAAAACTGAACTCAGAAACAAATGACTTTCCGAGGGCAAATAGCTAGTTAATGGCAGGATTGGGGTGGGACCCCAGATCTTCTGATTCTAATCTTTTTTTTTTTGCAAGTCGTTTTTAATGTTATGCAATGACAGGTGATTACAGTGGAAAACTTCACTTATTTAGCAAATGTCATTCACATAGCAAACTACTTAGCAATATGCCATGAGTATCTTCTGTGTGCCAGTCATTGTTCTAGGCATCGTAGATGCAGTGAGTGAGAGAGGGAGGCAAAGACCCTATCTTTATGGATCTTACATTTTCATGGGGAGGCAAAGAATAAGCAAGTACAGGATTGTGACGATGATATATCATAAAGAAAAATAAGACAAGCTAAAGAAGTAGAGAGTGATGGCAGTGTGGAGAGTGGAGTAGGTGCTTCTTTAGATGAACTGGTTAGGAAGGTATTGTGATGAGAGGGCACTTGAGCAAAGACCTGGGAAGTGAAGGCATGACCTTCATGCAACCATGGTGCAGGGAGGTAAGGGAAGAGCATTTCACTCAGCATCCCTCCCCGCTGGGTGAAAGCAGTGCGGAGGTCCTGAGTTAGGAATGAGCTTGGCAGGTTTAAAGAACAGTAAGGCAAGTATTACTAATTGGAGTGAGCAGGGAGCAACCAGAATCTAATTCACATTATCCAGCAGAACGACATGAATGCTAGTTGAAAAATACAATTAACATTAGCATTTTTACTGGCTTATAATGCAATAACTTTGAGCCAACCTATTTTTTTTCTCTGACTTCTGAGCACATGTTAATATGTAAGGAAGATGAAACGTATATGTAAACAACTTATATTTTAGTAATGATACAAAATACTTTCACAAATTTTGTGATGTGGGAATTTTTAAAAATTCCATTTTCACAGATGAGACCCCTAAAGCTCAGAGTATATGCGCTTTGCCCAAGGTCAGAGTTAGTACGTGAGGCAGGACTAGACCCTAGATCTTCTGGAGCTAAATGTGCTACTCATTTCTCTGTACTACCCTTATCATTTAGCTATGGTGAACAGAAGATGAACCACTGGATTCTAGAAAGCAGGGAGCTCAGGAAAAACACTGTCCAACCGATGATTCATTCATCAGGTAAATACTTAGGAGCCTACTTTGTGCCAGGCACTCAACTAGCCTGGGGGCATAAGGATGGTTAAGACTAGAGTCCTGCCTTTAAGGAACTCATAGTGCTTGATGGAGGACACTGGTGGAAAGAGGGTTATAACTCAGTTATAAATCAATGGCTAGAGTAAAATACACCTAAAGTAGTTCACTAATACATTAATTGGACAAAACTAGTGCAGAACCTAATATATACTAGGTAGTGTGATGTTTGTTATCGTACCTGTTTTTCTTTAACATTGGTAAGTACTGGGGGCTTTCTTTGAAACTTTCCTGCTTAAAATCAGTCAGTGATTGACAGGCTCCTTTGCACAGTGTGAATGGCGGGGGCTGTGAAAAAGAAGAGAAAACAGTTTCTCAGTGCCTGTCATTTCTGAATGCCATCAGTATCCACCTAATTTTCTAAGCTAGAATCTTATAATCACCTCCTATTCCTTCTTCTCCTTCACTTGTTACCCGCCCCACATCTAATCAGTCACTAAATTCTGTCAGTTCTACCTTTTAATGACCCTGGAGCCTGCTGGCATCTTGCCATTGTCATTTCCAGTACTACAGTTCAGGCCCTCATTATCTCCCATCTGGAATCGATAGCTCCTGACTGGTCTTGTTGCTTTTCGTCTCTCTCGCCCTTCATTCCACCTCTCATTTATCCTCCCCAGTACTGCCAGAGTGTGCTTTCCAAAGCAGATCTGATCGTGCCACCATTCTGAAAAAAAGCATCCTGGGGGACTATGTGACCTGCAGAAAGACATCCAAATTCCTTAGCATCCTCCATCTTGCACCAATTTCCCCTACTCAGCCTCACTGTAGCCTACTGGATAATGCAGTTTCCTGAAGTTATCATACTATTAAGCCTTTGCCCATGCTGGGTTTGTGTGTGTGTGTGTGTGTGTGTGTGTGTGTGTGTGTTTTGAGACAGAGTCTCACTCTGTTGCCCAGGCTGGAATGCAGTGGCATAAACTCGGCTCACTACAACCTCTGCCTCCCAGGCTCAAGTTGATTCTCATGCCTCAGCCTCCTAAGTAGCTGAGATTACAGGCATGCGCCACCATGCCCAGCTAATTTTTTTGTATTTTTAGTAGAGATGGGGGTTTCGCGATGTTGGCCAGGCTGGTCTTGAATTCCTGACCTCAAGTGATCTGCCCGCTTTGGCATCTCAAAATGCTAGGATTATAGGCATGAGCCACTGCCCCCGGCCTGCCCATGCTGTTTTTTCTGCCTAATGTGCATACTTCTCTCCTGGCCTTCAGATGACCTGTCACTCGTTTTTCAGGACCCAACTCATAGGACACTTCCTCTTTCAAGAGGAATGCTAGATGAGATTTTGGAGACAGAAGGTTAGTCATTAAGGGGGAAAAAAGAAAGACAGGGCCAGAGTTGTAACATCTGGTAAATAATCTCTATTAATGGACTTGATATGTTATGGTTATTTGTGCATTTGTCTCTTTCTCTCAGACTTACTGTTTTGTGTTTATATCCTTAGCATACAGCATAAGTGCTCAATAAATGTTTGTTAAATAAGTGAAGTAGGTATGAGGAGGGAACAACTGTTTATTGAGCACCTATTGTAAGCCTATATGCTTTTCACACATCATCTCATTTAAACCTCAAAACAATTTTTTTTGATTTAAGTATTATTTGCTAATAAGAAACAGTCGCAAAGGACATAAATACTTCCCTCTCTCCCCACCCACCAAGGTTATGGGTTTGTGAGGAATGGAACTAAAGTTGGAACCTAGGTCTGTCTGACTCCAAACCTTTCCTCTGTTGTGTGATTCTCAGACAGGGACAATTTTGTCCCCCCTTTCTGGGGACATTTGGCAATGTCTGGAGATATTCTTGGTTATTATAATGGGGTTGTTACTGGCATCTAGTGGGTACGGGTCAGGTGTGCTGCTAGGCATCTTCCAATGCACAGAAAAGCCCCACAACAAAGAATTATCTGGCCCTGAATGCCAGTAGTGCCAAGGTTCAGTGTCTTCATCTGTTTGAGCTGCTGTCATAAAATGGCATAGACTGGATAGTTTATAAATAACAGAAATTCATTTCTCACAGTTCTGGAGGCCAGGAAGTCCAAGATCAAGGTGCCAGCAGATTTGATGTCTGGTGAGGGATACTTCCTGGTTCATAGATAGCCATCTTCTGTTTTTGTCTTCACATGATGGAACGGGTAAGTAAACTCACCAGTCTCTCTTTTTTTTTTTTTTTTTTTTTTTTTTTTTTTTTTTTTAAGACGGAGTCTTGCTCTGTCTGCCAGGCTGGAGTGCAGTGGTGCAATCTCGGCTCACTGCAAGCTCCGCCTCCTGGGTTCACGCCATTCTCCTGCCTCAGCCTCTCCGAGTAGCTGGGACTACAGGCGCCCGCCACCACGCCCGGCTAATTTTTGTTTGTATTTTTAGTAGAGACGGGGTTTCACCGTGGTCTCGATCTGCTGACCTCGTGATCCGCCCGCCTCGGCCTCCCAAAGTGCTGGGATTACAAGCGTGAGCCACCGCGCCCGGCCTTCACCAGTCTCTTTTGTAAGGGCACTAATCCCCTTCAGGAAGACTCTACCCTCATGACCTAGTCACTTTCCAAAGTCTCCACCTTCTAATACCACTACCTTGGGGGTTAGTTTTCTTTCCTTTCCTTCCCTTTCCCTTTCCTTTTCTCTTTAAAGCAGTTGTTAACATTTAATGAACCTCCTTCTACGTGGCTTCAAGCCACCAGGACAAAGCTCCCCCTACTGAATCTTCTCCCGAGCTCTTCTGCTGAAGAATTTGGCCTTCACGATGACAGGCTGGTTTGGGAACTTTTCCCTTCCCAGAACTCTGTAGTAGCCCGATGGCACCACATCAGTGATGGGAGCTGTTCCAGGCTTGTTTTTAGCAGCATTCACCTGTGTCTGCTTCCTCACCAAAGCCCACAATTTGTCAAGGTTGACAGCTGGGTAGAAGCTCAGGTTCCTCTTTAGGTGGTAATGTCTCATACCAACTTTCCTAAAGTAACCTGGGTGACATTTGCTGAAGTCGATCCTGTGGTGATGCATGCTGCCAGCATTGCCACGGCCTCCTGGGTGCTTTCAGTGCTTGCCAATGCGGCAGTGGCCGTGGCTTACCTGGCTCCAAAATTTCTGGGTCCTGTGGTGACTACATTTCCTCAGCCTGGATGGCTGTGTGGAAAAAGAAGCTTAGTGGTAAGGCCTAAGGAAGAAGGAGCAGGGGCGATGCTTGCCAGCCTGAGATGGGCCTGTAGGCCTGTGGGCCAAGGACCTGCCATCTGGAACATTTGGCAAAGTTGAGGGGCCCATGTGTCTTCGAGACCCGAATCTCAGGCTGAACAGGGCCCCGCCCTGGACCCACCTGAGCCGCACTGCCCTGCTGACTGTCAGGTGCGGCCTAGAGGTCCCGATCAAGATCGAGGGTGCGTGGCTGAGGGCAATGGGAGTAGAGCTTAGGATCCCTGCTAACAAGGAAGTGGAGGCAAGAAAAGGATCCTAGTTTTCAACATTTGAAATTTTGGAGGACACAGACATTCAGTCCATTACTTTGAGAAATCCTGCTCTATTCCATGTTGACTCTAATGAAAAGCAATTCATCAGACAAAATAAATGCATCCATGACTCCATGGGGAGTCAGATTGGGCTTAAGAGAAGTCCTAGGGGCTTGGGGCCATTCATGAGCCACTGGCATTGGTAGGATAAAAAGACTATTCTGTCTAGTACCTGACCTGCCTTTGGTCGTATGGTTCTTTCTCTACTGCATCCACCCGGTCCTTCTGTCTCTTCTCCACCTTTCCTTTTCTTCAGTAGACTCTAATTTAGCTTGGGGAAGGCAACCCAGAAAGCTCCAACATTTTCTAACCTCTTTTCTAATTAGAAGGTAGAGTTAGCATATAAGAAGCTGCAGGTTTCAACTTGACAATATCTCTAGAACTGAGAACAAGACCAAAAATGTCACCCTCTGAAATTGACAGTAAAATAGATGAGATTATTCACTGTGATAATCTTCCCAGAAAATAACCCACCTAAGAAATTCTTGTAAGTGTGCTGCTAAGCCTTGGCTGTTTCCTAATCTCAGCCAGGGTCCAAGAGTGCCTCCCTGTAAAGAAAAGCATTTAAAATGTAACTTGTGCATTAAACTAGTAATCTAGGAAATTATAAAGTGTTTGCCCTGGGGAAGTGTTCTAATGGGGGACGCTTTTAATGACTCTTAAGTGTAACTGCCTATAATTGTTGGGGATGCTTTGTGTTTTTGTTTTTCTATCTCTCAGCATAACAAATATTAGGAGAGAGGAACCAGGTTTATTTTACTGGTGTCTGGCAGCAAAGGCATGGATGAGTCACTGCTAGTGAAGGATAGGAATTAGTGGTGTGTGTGTATGGGGGTGGCAGATGGTCACAGAAGTCTTTTCCTTGATATAGTGATTTTAATCAGAAACCCATAAACCTTGGTTGTGTGCAAAATGTGTGTGTATTTGTGTGCATTTTTTCTGTAAAACGTGTCTGTAGCATTCAAAGGGTTCTCTGACCTCCAAAAAGTAAAACCCCTGCCTTGGTGATTGGAACATAGCTACTAGGGACAATGAAATAGAAGATAACCCAGGAAAGGCAAGGGAAGCGAGTGCCTCGTAGGAGAGAAAGGGTTCATTTTGAGCTCACATTTATTGATTGTGCATGCAGAAGGCCTCTTTACATACATAAATAGGGTTCCTAATTTTATAACAAATATTAGGAGCCCAGCATGCAGTAGAAGGATGAATTGTGAGAAAACATCAGGGCAGAACAAATTCAGCCTGGTGGATGCTGGAGAAAAGTAAAAAGGGTGATTAGAGGACTTGGAAAGAATGCAGTGTGGGGACAGAAAGGGGGAGAGAGAGAGAGGGAGAGAGAATATGTGTGTGTGTGCGCGTGTGCATGTGCACACATGAATATGAGGTGGGGAAGATGAATGTTAAGTTGTTCTACATATGTCAATATCCATGCTGAGTTTAGGTTCCACAGATGCCCTAGGGTAGCCAATACTAAGAGAACGGTTCTGTAAAGCTGAGTTCTAGGAAGCTAACCAGACAATTAAGAAGGGATTCTTCTAAAGTTCTTTTCAATTTTAAGTTGCAGAAACCAACTTTAGCTAAAGGACTTAAAGGATGCTGGACAATCCATAAATCCCAAGGAAAGAACTGAACAAGGAAGTCTGGGGAGGCAAGAGATTGGACAGTTTGGGGATTTCCACAGCAGGTGACCAGCTCCAGTGACCTCGTTTCCAGATCTCTATATTTGGGTTTTAAATTAACAAGACAGGAGTTAGCTGTTTGGACTTGTCCCAGAGAAGGGGAAATCATGAGCCAAGGAATCACCTTGGTTGTTGACCAAAGTCATTATCATATTGGTTTAGAGCAGGTGTCCTATCTTGAAAAGTGTGCGAGACTAGTACCCAAGTCTTTTGATTGCCACTTACACGCAGCGTGCTCTCAAGGCATATTCATAATTTCTTAATATTTTAAAAAATAATTAATAGGGTTTGGGTAGGAATAGAGTGGGGGACTTCCAGGCAAAGGGAACAAAAAGTGCAGTGGCCTTCAGGTAGGATGAACTTGGCATCCCAGAAATAGAAAAGGCTCTTGTGGCTAGAGAATTATCTGCAAGGAGTAAAGAGTAGCAGAAAGGCATTCAGAGGCTTGACTGCATCATGGTGAGAAGTTCAGAGGTTTTTTGTTTGTTTGTTTTTTTATTTTCCTATGTGCAGCCAAAAGCCACTGAAGAGATTTAAGCAGATATGAATTACCTTTTTTGAAAAACACTCCAGCTGCTCAATGAAGAATGGATCCTGTGAAGGCTTGAATAAGAGTGACAGTACTAGAGATGGTAAGAAGTGGGTTGATTCAGCATGCATTTTTGTATCTTGGAGAGAGAACTGGCAGAACTTGCTGACGGATTTGGTGTCTGGGAAAAGAAAAGGAAAATCCAAAGTGGGTGCTAGGCTTTTGGCTTGGGCAACTAGATGGATGGTAGTGTTCTTCACTGAACTATGAAGACTGATGGAAGGAGTAGTTTTAGGGAGGAAGACAGTTTGGAATCGATCGTGTCAAGTGTGAGATGTCAGCAGTCTTAGTGAGGAAGTCAGAGGGACAGTCAGATACACATTTGGGAATCACCAGATTATAAATGTTGCTTAAAGACAAGGGCCTGGATGAGCTTGCCTGGGGGGCCTAAGACCGAGCTCTGGGCACTGTAATATTAGATAATCTAGCTGGGCAGCAATGGGCAAAGGAAATTGGGGAGAAGTCAGTTAAGTCAGAGAAATGCTGTATTATTTTTAAAGTGTGGGTTTTTTTTGTTGTTGTTTTTTGAGACAGAGTCTCACTCTGTTGCCCAGGCTGGAGTGGAGTGCAGTGATACCATTATGGCTAACTTCAGCCTTGACCTCCTGGGCTCAAGCGATCCTCCTGCCTCAGCCTCCCAAGTGGTTGAGACCACAGGTGCATGCTGCCATGCCTGTCTAATTTTTGTTTTTTGATTTTTTGTAGAGAGGAGGTCTCACTTTGTTGCCCAGGCTGGTTTCGAACTCCTAGGCTCAAGCTATCCTCCTGCTTCAGCCTCCCAAAGTGTTAGGATTACAGGTGTGAGCCACTGCACCTGGACAAAGTTTGGGTTCTTAATTTATAGTTCTTTATAGATGTTTGTAATTTCTCTGTATGATAGTTTACTTTGGACACTTGTGTTGTTTATGAATCTATTCTCATATTAGTCTAGTAAATGTTACACACTTTGCAGCTCTAGATTTTTCCTTGCTTAAATTGTTGGCAAAATCTCTCTAGTTTTCTCTTTCTGTGTGTTTGAGGGGCTGGGAGCCATCCCCTGTTAACTGGGCATGGAAGGAAGGCCAAGGCTGCCATTAAGTCTCTTTTTGAGCCTGTAAATATTTGTATAAGGTCCATTAACTATATTAAGTGGTCATAGATAAACCAGGTACTTATAGGCAACTCTAATAAACTACATGCAGCTTTGTAGATTATTTGCAATAAAATGTTAATTTTAACAATCCTTTAATTGTTAAATTAAAGCCTGCCTAAGCTCTCTTGTAGTATTTTGCATATGTCTGGGGTGGATCTCTTTATTGGCTTTTGGCATATGCATTTGGTTTAAAGCAGTCCAAGCAAAACATAAGTAGAAAGGTAAGCTTACTGATTATATATGGTATATATATTTACACACACACACACACACACACACACACACACACACACACACACAGAGTAAACAGCCATAAGAACTATGTCCAGCTCTTTCTAATACAGCTAAGTAATTATAACAGTCAGTTAGTCCACCTAAGGACCCCAGCTTTATTTTTTAAGTAAAAATAAAAATCTTACTTGTTATCAAAACAATATGTTCCTTATAGTGAAATAGAAGCAAAATTTTTAAATAGGAAATTTGGAACACAATAATCATAACTCCACCATACAGGGATAACCACTGTTAATATCTAGGTTTGTATTCTTCCAGATCATTGTATATATATTGCAGACTTTGGAGTCATACTATTCATTTTAATTTAAAATAAACTTAAAAAAAACTTAGCAATGTATTGTGACTATCTTTCTTTCTTTTCTTTTTCTTTTTCCTTTCTTTCTTTCTCTCTCTTTCTTTCTTTTTCTTTTTCCTCTTTCTTTCTCTTTCTTTCTTTCTTTCTCTCTCTCTCTCTCTTTCTTTCTTTCTTCTTTCTTTTTTTTTTGGAGACAGGATCTCATTCTGTCACCCAGGTTGGAGTGCAGTGGCACAATCATAGCTCACTGCAGCCTCAACCTCCTGGGCTCAGGTGCTCCTCCCACCTCAGCGTGTCAGGCAGCTGGGATTACAGGTGTGCACCACCATACCCAGCTAAGTTTGTTTTTGTTTTTGGTTTCTGGTTTTTTGGTTTTTTGAGAGATGGCATTTCACCATGTTGCCCAGGTGGGTCTCACACTCCTGGACTCAAGTAATCTGCCTGTCTCAGCCTTCCAAAGTGCTGGGATTACAGGAGTGAGCCACCGCACCCAGTCCCTATCTTTCCTTCCTTCCTTCCTACCTCCCTCCCTGCCTCCCTCCCTCCCCCCCTCTCTCTCTCTGTCTCTCTTTCGACACAGTCTCACTCTGTCACTTAGGCTAGAGTGCAGTGGCCCGATTTCTGCTCACTGGAACCTCTGCCTCCCGGGTTCAAGTAATTCTCCTGCCTCAGCCCCCTGAGTAGCTGAGATCACAGGCGTACGCCACCACGCCTGGCTAATTTTTGTACTTTTAGTGGAGATGGGGTTTCACCATGTTGGCCAGGCTAGTCTCAAACTCCTGGCCTCAAGTGATCCACCTGCCTTGGCATCCCAAAGTGCTGGGAATATAGGCGTAAGCCAACATGCCCAGCTGGGCCCCTATCTTTTAATAATGATAAATATTCTTCAAGACTTTCTACAGACTTTAAATGACCGCCAAGAATTTCACAGTATGAATGTACGAATTTAGCTATTTATCTATCAGTGTTCGCATTGTTTCTGTTTTTTGTTTTTGTTTTTGTGTTCTGCTAGTGTATCAATAATGCCATCCTGGCTGGGCTTGGTGGCTCACGCTTGTAATCCCAGCACTTTGGGAGGCCGAGGCAAGAGGATTGCTTGAGGTTAGAAGTTTGAGACCAGCCTGAGAAACATATGGAGACCTTGTCTCTATTAAAAAACAAAAATTAGCCAGGCATGCTGGTGTGCACCTGTAGTCGCAGCTACTTGGGAGACTGAGGTGGGAGACTCAGATGAGCCTGGGAGATAAGGCTGGTGAGCTATGATTGTACCACTGCACTCCAGCCTGGGTGACAGAGTGAGACAATGCTTAAAAAAAAATTATATCCTTGCAATTAAATCCTTGTATACAGTATATTCCTATTTCCTTAGTCTAAACTTTGAGAAGTAGACTAGCTGAGTCAAAGAGTTCTGACACATTGCCAAATTTTTCTACAGGCTGAATTAATGTCTACTTCTACCAAAAATAAATGCCTTCGTTAACACTGGGTCTCAAAAACAATTTCAAAAATGTTTGTCAAGTCAATAGGGAAAATGGTATCTCATCAGTGGTTTAATTTGTATTTGTTTGATTACTTGTGAGGTTGAATGTTTTTGTCTTACACTTGTTAGCCATTGGCATTTCTAATCTAATGACTTGCTTTTCTATATCCTGTACTCAATATTCTCTGAAGATGCTTGTTATTGATTTGTAGGACCAGTCTCTCTATAAATGGATATTGAGTCTATGTGTTTTAAATATTTTTTCTAGTCTGCTATTGACCTTTTATTTTTTGATCTGAAATGGTTAAAAAATATATGTAATTTAGGCCAGTTTTTCTTTTTATAGTTTCTCTGTTGCTATTTTAAAAATGTTGTTATTGTAGACATTATTTTTTGATACATATTTGTATATATTTATAGGGTAAAAGTGCTATTTTGATACATGCATGGAATGTGTAGTGATCAAGTCAGGGCATTTAGGATATTCACCACCTCAAACATTTATCATTTCTTTGTGTTGGGAACATTTCAAGTCTTCTCTCTCAGCTATTTTGAAATATACAATGTATTGTTGTTAACCATAGTCACCCCACTCTGCTATCGAACTTTACAGCTTTTTCCTTTCATCTAAGGGTTTGTTTGTACTCATTAATCAACCTCTTTTCATCCCCCCCATCCACATACACACCCTTCCCACCCTCTGGTATCTATCATTCTGCTCTCTAACTCCATGTGATCAAATTTTTTAGCTCTCACATATGACTGATTTGTCTTTCTGTGCTTGGTTTATTTCACTCAACATAATGACCTCTAGTTCCATCCATGTTGCTGCAAATAGTAGGATTTCATCCCCTTTTTTATGGCCAAATAGTATTCCATTGTGTATATATACATTTTCTTTATCCATTTTCCCCTTGATGGACACAGTTTGCTTCCACATCTATGCTATTGTGAATAGTCCTGCATTAAACAAAGGAGTGCAGATACCCCTTTGATACACTGATTTCCTTTCCTTTGGATAAATACCCAGTAGTGGAATTGCTGGATTGCATGGTAGGTCTACTTTAAGTTTTTTGAGAAATCTTCATACTCTTATCCGTAGTGGCTATGCTATTTACATTCCCGCCAACAGTGTATAACTGTTCCCCTTCTCCACATCCTTGTCAGCATTTGTTTTTTTCCCCTGATAATAGCTATTCTAACTGGGATAAGGTGATATCTCATTGTGATTTTGACTTGCATTTCCCTGATTAGTGGTGTTAAGCATTTTAAAAATATACTTATTGTGTATTTGTATGTTTCCTTTTGAGAAATGTCTATTCAGATTCTTTGCCCACTTTTAATATAATTATTTGGTTTTTTTTGGTATTGAGTTGAGTTCCTTGTATATTTTAGATATTAGTCCCTTGTCAAATGAATAGTTTGCAAATATTTTCTCTCATTCAGCAGGTCGTTGTTATTTTTAAGAAAGCCTTTCCAACTTGAAATTATATAAATGCTTACCTATGTATATTTTTCTACTGCTTGTTTAGTTCCATTTTTTTACTTGAAATCATTACCCTGTAGACTTTATTTGGTATAATACAAGAAGTAGAAATTTAATTTAATTTATTTCAAATGATTCACTATTCAAAGATTAATCAATTTTTTATACCATTTCACATTTCTTCTGCTATATTTGCAGATTAATTATAAAGGAAAGCACTGATCAAAAGTTGCACACTGGAGGCCCATGGCCATATCTAGCCTATGAATATATTTAGTTCAGAATATTTTTGAATTAGTTATCTGCATCTAAAAATCAGAAAGTTTTATACAAGAATCTGTTTTTACAAATTCCCCTTAAAAATCAGAATATCTGGCAACTCTAGACTCACAGTCTCCCTTGACAAAAATGTGCAGCAGCTGGGAGGCAATTGCTTCCTATCATCAGGAAAGGTCCCCACCAGTGTACTTTATTCATTTTTGTTGTCTGCCTGATCCCTGAAGGCATTTCAGGATGCTATTAAGTTTTGTGTATTTATTTTGCAACTGGACACATTACACGAATTCTCTAATTAGTACTAACCGTTTTGTGGCTAATTTTCTTGGGGTTTCAAGTAATTATATCATCATGCAAAAAATTATAATTTTGTCTTCTCTTTCCAAAACATATACTTTCTAATTCTTTCTTCTCGCCTTATTACAGTTGCCTAAAAATTTCTCACATTTGGAATAATGGTTATGACTGTTAATTTTAACTTTAATTTTTAACATGACGAGATTGAGAGATGCCTAAATGGCTGGTTTGTTTCTGGGTGTGTCTGTTTCCAGAAGAGATTGGTGGGTGAGTCAGTGGACTGAGAGAAGACGACCTGCCCTCGATGGGGGCAGGCATTGTCCAGCTGGTTGGGGGCCTGGTTGGAACGAACAGGAGAGACAGTAGACTCTCTGTCTCTGCTGTCTTTCCTCTGGAGTGGGAGGCTTTTCCTCCTCTTGTCCTTGGACATCAGGCTCCAGGTTCTTTGGCTTTTGGACTCTGGGACCTGCACCAGTGTCCTCCCAGGGCTCTCAGGCCTTTGGCCCCAGACTGGGGGCTGCACGGTCAGCTTCCCTGGTTCTGAGTTCCCTGGTTCTCTTTAGCTTACAGGTGGCTGGTCGTGGGACTTTGCCTCTGTGGCCACGTGAGCAGCCAGTTCCCTCATAAATTCCCTCTCATATCCTACTGGCTCTGTTTCTCTGAAGAACCTTGGCTAACACAATGGTCATAATAGCAGGCATCTTTATACGGTACCTAATTTTAATGGGAATGCCCCTTGTGCTTGACTTTTAGGTATGAAGTAAGCATTTTTTTATTGTGTCAAGGAAGTATACTTTTTATAGTTCTCTGATGTTTTGATTTTGTATTAATATCAGTAATATATGTGGAATTTCATCAGACCAAATGACCTTTCAATATCTATTGATATTATCCTGTGACTTCTCTAAATTTAATACATTATAATAAGAGATTTTTCTAAGAGTTCGTATGCTTCACAGTTTAAGCCATGTATGTATTTTTATTATGAATCCTACCAATATCTAACACTACTTAATAAACTCTAATAATATACTTCTTAATCTAATTTGCCTTTAAAAGGCAATTAGGAAATTTTTATCTGTTTTCATAAATGAGATTTGTCTATTGTAATTGTTCTTTCTCTTTTTGGTGCTTTGTCATTTTTTTTTCTTATTAGAAAATTTATTTTCAACACAACTAAAGCAGCAGCTCAAGTTTTTTTTTCTTAAAATATACTTCATTTAATATTTCCACTGCTGACCATACTTAATTCTTTAATTGCATTAACTGGTACTTTTAAAAATTCTCTAAAAAGTTAATTTTTCATTTACATATTGTGATGATTAATTTTATGCATCAACCTTACTTGGCTAAGGGATGCCCAGATAGCTGGTAAAACATTTCTGGGTGTGTCTGTGAGGTTATTTTCAGAAGAGAGTAGCATTTGAATCAGTAGACTGAGTAAAGAAGACCACTCCACCAGTGTGAGCAGGTGTCATCCAATCTGTTGAGGGTCTGAATGGAACAAGAAGGTGGAAGAAGGGTGAATTTGTTCTCTCTTCTTTTTTCTTAATTTATTTTTTATCTTAAAATTTTTTTCCCACCCAACTGCACACTGAAGTTCTCTCTTCTTGAGCTGGGACATCCAACTTCTGCCTCAGACATCAGCTCTCCTGATTCTCTGGAGTCTGGGCCTGGACTGGAACTATATACCGCTGGCTCTTCTGAGCCTCCAGCTTGTGGGACCCAAGAAGATTGAGGGACTTTTCAGTCTTCATAATCCCATGAGCCAATCCCTCATAATAAATCTCTTTCTGTATATCTCTCTCTAGATATACCTTTTTGGTTCTATGTCTCTGGAGATCCCTGATTAATACATGTTATTTTCTTTTCTACTTTTTTTTCCCAATTTTAATGTGAAGCATATTATAAATACAGAGTAGTGTATAACATGCATTTGTACAGTTTAAAGGATAATAATAAAATAAACACCCATATAGTCATCACTTAGCTTAAGACATAGAACATCATCAATGCCTATAAATTGTTTTCCAATTGCATTTTTCTTCTTCCTCAAACAAAACCATTATCCTGAGTTTCTAGTTAAAATATCCTTGCTGTTTGCTGATAGTTTCACTTCTTAGATATGTATCCTTTAACAACATGTTGTTTAGTTTGGCTATTTTTAGTCTTCACATATGCAGCTAATCCTTGATTTATGATGGGATTGCATCCTGATAAACCCAAAACTAACGTTAAGTTAAAAATCAGATGGGTTTATTAGGAGTGTACTGAATGCATATTGCTTTTGCACCATGGTAAAGTCAAAACATTGTAAGTCAGGAACCATCTATATAGAATCATATGGCATATATGTTTTTATGATACCCTTTTTTGCCCAATATTATGTATATGTGAGCCATCCATGCTGAGGCACACTTATTTACACTGCTGTATTTATTCCTTACACACATGTATTATCTCGTCTGCCTTTGAATGACATTTTTGCATTTAAGGTTGCTGAGGAGAAATCTGCTATTTCTCAGTGTAAATGACCTGTTCTGTTTTGTTTTCAGCCTGGATGGTTACAGGCCCTTTTTCCTTATCTTTGACAGTCAATGTTTGCTAGAATAAATCCAGATAAATATTGTTTTATTAAGTTTGTCTGGCATTCCTCATATTGGCCCTATTATTTCTATATGTGGTCATTTTTCTCCATTTTCTCATCCTTACAATGGAAGGCTTATGCCTGTCCAGCATGGGAATGGGTAAGTGTTCTCTCAGAGATTATGCGTCCCTGTGAAAGCCTTTCAGTCTTGGCACAGGAAATAAGTTTATATTTTCTTGACCTTAACCACCTTAGAAGTGTCACGGTGTATGAGAAATAAGAAGAGAGGTGGCCATAGGTAGGCAGCCTCATCACTGGCTGAAGGGCTCCTCCTGGGATTGTCACAGCAGCTGAAGCCCACCGGGGCAGGCAGCAGTACCCCTCCAGCCAGCATGGCGGCCCTCCCCAAAAGCAAACCTCATCAGAACCTCTGCTCCATTCTCTATGCCTTCTGTGTTGTGAACAAGCCTTGAGCATCCCTGGGACCACCCAGCCCTCCTTGAGAGCTCCAGCAGCTGTTTCCTTCTTAAGGTGGTGGTGGAGTTTGAATTTGACACTGCCCTCAACAAAATGACAGTCTTATGATCGTCACTCATCTCTGGTCCCGTCACACCAAGGAGTGGAGTGTTTGTCCTCTTCTTTTGCGTAGGTCATTTCAGCTGCAAGTTATGAAGGGAGAGTGTTAATGCATTGACTCAGATTGTCATGTTGAATTGGAAACACTGGCTATTCCACTTGTATTGACTCTCAAGTTGAAAAGTGGGCCTTTTGTGCATTCAGGATGCCTCCCAGAGCCTAGCAAGGAGGGTAGAGATGGATAGGCGGCTTCTTTTTTCCAATCCATACTTGAGAAAATTTCAGCCGCATCAGCAGGTTACGAGGGAAACTACCTGAATGCCACCTGAGATTTATAGCCACCTGGGGGATAAGCATTTGTTTCTAATGTGGAATAAGATAATCTTTTCCTCCTAGCCTCTGGACAATAGAAAGGGAGTCTGACCATTTGCCAAACACATTGTGGAAGGGGAAAGTACATAGAACTGGAGATTAGACAATGTCCTTCGTATTCTTCCTTTACAGAAATTCTGTGACTAGTGTTTTCTTTGACTAGAGATGGAGGGCTCCATCTCTCTAATCTTGAAGTCCTGAGATATGTGCCTGCTTGTTCAATGTCACCTAAGGCTTTTTAGTCAGTGTTGAAGGATGGGGCTGTCTTATGATCACACAGATATGTTTTATTGTCTTAGGGGCCTGACAAATCAGGGATACCTTCTAGTTAAATTCCTCTTTAAGGGCCTGAAGTCTCCTTAGTACTCTGCATGCAGTTCAGATGTTTCCCTTTCTCCTGGGAAACAAATAGGATTCTCAAATTGTGACTTTGTTAATTGTTCTTAAGCAAGTTGCATTAAAATTTATATGCATCTTTCCAAGAGAAGATAAATTATACATATTACAAGAAGGAGAAGAAAAGACACAGTGATTATGAAATTCCTCAGAGAAAGGTTCTTTGTTCTTTGCATGCCTCATAATGTATCTGTCAGAGCAGACCTGTCCATTCAGCAGGTCTAAGATGGCAGCGAGTTAATGATTGGGGGACTCAAGCTTATCATCCTCATTATTGGGAATATAATTGAAAGGTCAGAATACTTCCCCTTTGAGAGCTATCCAGCTGTGCCCAGGGGCTTGGCTGTGGTCTATGGGTCTTTAACTTGAGGACAGGGGGAAGGTAGGGTAGGGAACATGGTCTTAGATTTCTCAGATATTTGAAAATAACTTTATCTTCGGTCAAAATCTGGAAACTGTACACATTACAATCAAGTGTTTCTTGGACTTTCTAGGGTAGAGGAAAAATGGGACAATAAAATAACTCTTTTATTCTTTTATGTCTGTTGGAGTCTTGAAACTCTCATCATTCAGTTGGGCCCAACCTGAGAAGGAGAACATCTCTGATTTGATAAGCTTCTAAAGTAGTGTACATATTACATTTTGACCACAATAAGACAGATTATACAGAGTGCTATGAGACAGACACAGGCCTAAAGAACTTCACTCTCTTTTTCTTTCCTTTTTTTTCTTACATAAAAGGCTGGGCAATATTCAGACATTGCCTGTGCCACTCCTGACCTTGTGCAATTGTCCAGAAAGTCCCTGAGCCCAGAGCTGGGTGCAGGCTGTGCCTACAGCAAAGTCCTTGGGGGTAACTGGTAGCCTGTGGGGGAGGGGGACTATCATGACCTCCTTTTACAACTTTCACAAGGACAGACAATCTGGATCAGTGGAGTTAGCTAATCAAAACTTCCTCAGTTATTTTATAACTCTCTGCCTCAGTTTCCTCTTCCCTAAAATGATGATAAAAATAGAATGTACTTTTTATTTTATTTTATTTTATTTATTTATTTTTTTGAGACGGAGTCTCGCTCTGTCGCCCAGGCTGGAGTGCAGTGGCGCAATCTCGGCTCACTGCAAGCTCCGCCTCCCGGGTTCACACCATTCTCCCGCCTCAGCCTCTCCGAGTAGCTGGGACTACAGGCGCCCGCCACCATGCCCGGCTAATTTTTTTATTATTATTTTTAGTAGAGACGGGGTTTCACCGTGGTCTCGATCTCCTGACCTCGTGATCTGCCCGCCTCGGCCTCCCAAAGTGCTGGGATTACAAGCGTGAGCCACCGCGCCCGGCCGAATGTACTTTTTAGAGATGTGAAAATTAAATGAGGTAAA
The DNA here is from genome assembly GCF_009828535.3 of Hylobates moloch. NCBI lineage: Eukaryota > Metazoa > Chordata > Mammalia > Primates > Hylobatidae > Hylobates > Hylobates moloch. Next base: position 95,409,142 of record NW_026652280.1, read on the forward strand.
GCTGTTAGGAGAGTTTCAGGGCTAGAGTAAGTGCTTAATCAATAATTATTTATGACATTATTATTACCTTATTTGGATCATTGAGGAGTAAATTTCTCCCTATTCTTGAATAGAAATGCTTAATAATCAAACCATTTGGTCTCTAAGTGAAGATGAGCTATTAGTGGGAAATGTACAGATATCTTATGCCTCCCCTTCTTGCCTATGCAAAGCCTATATTCTTGGTTGGGACACCGAGAGCCTTATAAACTTTGCTTAAGCACAACAGAGAATATTCACAAAGTCTCTTAATCTCATCCAATTCCCAAGAGAAGGAACACTGTTACATAGTGATGACAGTGGATCTCAACTTCATCATGAATTCTTCCCAAGAGACTCCTGAAACATTTATTTTATGGCAAAGATGCCTTCTAGCAAGATTGACTGTAAAAAGAATTTTCTCTCTCTCATTGACTTGTTTTATAAAATCAGAGATATGATCTCATGGAAGAAAATCTCCCAATTGATTTGACAAAAATGCTTAATTAAGGAATGAGTAGATGATGTGTTTGTTTTATTCCACAACTAAATTGTAAGTTCTTAAAGGGAAGGGAGCTAGATTCCTATTTTTGTAGATTACAAAGATTCAGTACATTGGACTGACCCGGTGGCTCATGCCTGTAATCCCAGCTCCTTGGGAGGTCAAAGTGGGAAGACTGCTTGAGCCCAGGTGTTTGAGGTTGCAATGAGCTGTGATCATGCCATTGCACTCCAGCCTGGGCGACAGAGTGAGACCCTGTCTCTAAAACAAAACAAAACTAAACAAGAATAGATTTAGTACAGGACCCTAAAATGTGCTGGGTACAGTAAATGTTGACGTGGGCTGACCAGGTCCGAATAGTGGAAACAGAATATTTTTGAAATTTTAAGAAGAAAATTCACATATGAAAAGATAAAAATAGATGTACCTAGATGTGGGAGTGAAGAGAGTAGCCACACTCACTTGACTCTGCCGTTCCTAGAGGGCCCTGAGGGTGTCCTTTAGTGTTTTGAGGTCCTCTGAGAGGGCGTGACCCTGTTTGATTGAAGATGAGGCTCCTGAGACCAACTGACTTAACCAAGTCTATACCAAGTTATTTATGGTAAAATCAGGACTAGGACTCAGACCTTTAACTGAACATGGAGATTCCAAGATCTCTCTTCTGCTTTCTCTGTATGAAAGGAATTTTTCTTATTCTGATTTATACCTGAGACTAGTATAATTCCACATCAACCAGCTCCTATTATATTTCCCGTGAAAGGAAGTTGGATGCAATATCACAATTGACCAATAGATGTCACTATATGCCATATTATTGTGCATGTGGCCGCCTGCCTGAATTTTGCTTGAATTTCTTAATTGGGGTGGGGTCTGCAGACTTCTGGGAATCACTGGATCTATTTGGGAAACACAAAAGAACTATGAGAATTTTAAAAATTGTATTTTAAGCTTGATAAAAGTTTTATCAAATCAAGAGTTATTCGACCTGCTATAAAGGCGAAACTCTTACTTGAAATCTTTTTTAATAGGAAAAAAGGGGTGTTTTTCAAGTTGAGCTCCCTAGATGAGAAGTGAAGTTAGTGGGGCTGTGGGGAGCCCCTAACTTCTATTCAGTTGGCAAAAGCCTCCCCTTCCACTTCATAGAGAGGAGTCTGAAGGATTGAAGGGTATGAGATTTGAAGTTCAACAGAACTGGGTCTGAGTTCTGGTTCATTCATTAGCTGTGTGATCTTGAGTATGTTATTTAACCTCGTCTAGCCCCGCTTTCCTCAGCTGTAACATAATGACACTGATCATATGGTGTTGTAAGGATGAAATGAGACGATATGTGAAAACACAAAGATTAACTGTCATTATTAACTATGACCATTTCACTTTACGAAGGCATTTTTATAACTAAAAATGCTTGGAAAGTACTGACTAGTCCAAGTTTTCATTTTAAAAATGGGACTTAAGAGGCCAAGTTATTTAGCTCTCTGATTATGTTTTACAATTTCATAATACAAGTATTTATGTAAAACAAGACATGCCTGTTCTAAATCTTTTACAGGTGTGTCCCTCCCCGCTTGGGGAAACGTGATATGTCCCTATTCAAATTTATCAAACTGATGAAATACAAAACAACCCTTCACTTTGTAATTTAGCAGGCAAAATAATCCAGTTTATTTGAAACTTTTATCTTTATTTTTTTCTGTTTACAAAAGTATTCTAGAATAACTGTGTAAAATTTCAGCAAATGATGTGTTTAAGTAATGATTTGATTGATGTAGTTAAAATATAATTTAATAATTAAATATGGATGTTTTCATAACTTTTCAACCACAGATTTTTAATGTTTTGATTTAGGTGATTCATTTATTAGGCAAATATTTTCACTGGGAACATTCATACTCACCGAATACATGTATAGGCTGCTAAGTGAAGGCTTTAATGGAATGGGAATTCATGAATACTTGGCCTTATGACGTCGGTTGCTCTGATAAATTGTTAGCTGAAAGAATAATTCAAAGTGTTGTGGGTCTATCCTCATTGATAACGTAAATTTAATTTCACCTTTCTATTGACATCCACCTGTACACTACAATTTAATTTGTTTCCCCAAATTCCTAAGGTTTCCAGATAGTTTTTTAAGGAAATGCAATTTGATGATGATAGAATCCCATTGCAACTCCATATGCTGTAATGTCTAGGGTTGGAGAAACCTCTGGATCCAGGAACCAACAATTCAAGGACTAGTTTGATTAGACCAGGGTATTCCGGCTATTTTGAGGGTTGTCTATGGTAGTCAGGGCAAAGCAGAGAGGCCACTGGAACCATGGGCCCCTAGTCTCTAAAAAGTGACTTGGGCTTCCCTGAGGGCCTCTACTGCTGCTGCTGACAGAGGGCGCAGGCAGGTTTGTGCATCTCCTGAGCAGGTGGGGTGCTGTGAGTTACATCTGGGCCAACTAGCCATTCAGGAGGCACACCATCTGGGGCCATGATACTTACTGGGACCCATGAAAATGTTTTAATTTTAAGTTCTTTTGAAATACAAAGAAAAAATAAATATAAGAATAATGAATATAATAAGGAATCCAGCTTACATTACATTTTGCCTGGGAAACAGCCAGACCCCATCTCTACAAAAATAAAAAATAAAAAATTAAAAAAAAAAATTAGCCAGGTGTGATGGCAGGCACCTGTAATCCCAGCTACATGGGAGGTTGAGGGAGGAGAATTGCTTGAGCCCAGGAGTTTGAGGCTGCAGTGAGCTATGATGGCACCAATGCACTCCAGCCTGGGTGACAAAGCGAGATCCTGTCACAAAAAAAAAAAAAAAAAAAAAAATTATGGAGGTGAGGCTCTCTAAGGCCAAAGTAGCTAAGGCCCATGAAAATTATAATGGGATCCTGAGCTACATTTCCAAAAAATTTTGAGTCCTAAGTTTACTGTAAGGGGAGAGGGGGACGAGGGAGAAAGTTGGAGGAAGAGGGAGTTGCTGAAGGCAAACTCAGCCTCGGGCCTGGGACACACAATGAAGTAGGGTGAAGGTTTAGCTCACCTGGGCTCTGACTGACTATAAGGGAGGTGACCTGGGAGTGTAGGAATTATCTTAAGTTACAAAACTGTTTGTACAAAGACCTTTCTGACCTCATAGCTGCCAAGCTCCTAGACTTTTACCTGCTTCCCAAATCTTCAAAAACAGGCCGTTTTATTCGCCTCGCTTGCAGTCTGTAAAATGTCTTGCTGCCTATAAAATGTCATAGGTCTGGATTGGAAAACACAGGGTGGGCAGGCTGCATGATTCCTCCCCATCTAGGCCTAGGGAGAGCTATGTTTCAGGCTAAGTAGTAGTGCGGGTCAACTTTTCCCTCCTTGGAAAGTTACCATTGGAGGAACTCTGAGACTTCCAAGCAGGTATCTCTGCCTGAACATGAGCAGAGAAAAGAGATCACCCTCTGGGAAAAGAGCAGGCTTGCTGGTAACTCAGAGGACACTTTTCTGACAGGCAAGAGAAGGAAGCTAGGTTTCCAGTCTGTGGCTTCTCTCTCCAGTGACGGTGTGTTCTGACACTCCCAGATATTATTGCCTGGTTGCTTAGGGATGGCGCCTGGACCCTTGGCCTGGGGTCTTTGAGGGCTTCCCTCTGGGAAGGGAGAGGGCAAGTGAAGCAGGCTAGAACACGGCCATCTGGTGGCACTGGGCAGTCGACCAGCATCCCCTGCCATCCAGTGAAACACCTGTGAGACTCATGGGGTGGGATGGGGAGATGGGGTTGGGGAAGCTCTGCCCTCAAGAGCTTTAGTGCCATGCACCCATCCAGCCCCAGAGAGAAGGGCAGCAGTGGGGCAGGGGCAGAAGTAAGTCTAACAGTCACTCCTGGCAGCTGGGGCCAGCAGTGAGCCTGGGGAGACCTTGGCTGTGGAGGGGGAATGGAGGTGGCAGGTGTGCTTCTCAATGGAGGGAATAATGGGGATGCATGTGTGCAGATACAGTCTGGCTGTTCTGGGGCCAACACCACTCCTACCTGCCTCTTGGCGAATAGGCTGCATCCATCATGTTAGTCTCTTAAGATTAGGTGGTGGCTTTGGTTATTTAACTCCTGGGGTGCCTCGTGCCCTGAGGACACCATGCTGATCTTGCTCTCCGGCTGGTGCGTGGGTCCCTTTACTGGCTGACTCTGGGGGGCAGCAGGGGAGATGTTACTCTATCATTCCTATGTTGATTTATGGCTTCATCTTTTAGTCCTTATGGAGTCAGGCCAGGGGACACAAAGATGAGTAATATATGGTCTCTGCCTTCAAGGAGCTCAAAGTCTGTTGGGGAAGAAAAAAAAAAAAAAGAAAAAAGACTACTGGCACACAGTGACAAATGCTGGGCTAAGGCCTGCCCAGGAAGGGGACAGCTGCTGGGAGAGGTATATGCAGGGGCAGGGTGGGCCTCGAGACAGGGAAGGTGGGATTCCAAGGGAACACAGGAGTCAGCCAAGTGGGAAGTCAGGGAGGAACATGTAAAGCTCTGGTGCCATCAAAACCCAGAGGCGCTCAGGTCTGCTGGCCCTTGAAAAGGCAAGAGCTTAGGGGACAGGATGGGGAATGGAAAAAAAGAAGAATGGAGAGAGGCAAGGCTTCTGGTTGTGACCAAGAGCCAGGCATCCCCCCACTAAAGGATTGGGGAGGAACTGCAAGATTTCCTCAGGGGAGAGACAAGACCAGACTTGAATTATATGAAGATTGAGTCTGGGAGAGGTGGGGAGATGAGAGCTGGAAGCAAGGAGGCCTGTTAGAAGGCAATTATGAGTAGGAAATGATAAGAACCCAAGATCACCGGCAGTCAGTGCAGATTACAGGCTTGCGGCTCCCAGGTGCATGGTGGTGAGTGGGTGGTGGGGCGCAAGGATGGGAGGGGCCTCCCAACTCCTCCTGCTCTTGCTCCTCCAGCCCCAAGGAGATGAGAGAGCTGGGCCAGGTCTTGTTCTAGGAAGGTGCCCCTGCTGGGTTCTGGTTGAGGCGATTTGGCCAGGGTGGAGCCTTTCGCCTCTGCACAGGCTGCTCCTTCTTCCCTTCCCAGCACACTTCCCTTCCTTATGTCTTGTGTCAACTCCTGCTTGTTCTTTAAGGTGCAGCTCAGGTGTTACCTCCTTCAGAGAGACCTTTGTGACCTACTCCTGCCCCATACCTTGGGTCAGGAGCCCCATTGTTGTGGCATGTGGTTACTGTGCTTGCAGTAAAGGCCTCTGTCATCGTGCACTAAAAGGGCCCAATAACTTGCCGTCTTTTCCCACTACACTGAGCTCCATGAGTGCAAGGTTTATCCTGATGTATTATCTATTAAATGAATATTTACCAACAGCCTGCTTGGTAAGCCAGGAACAGAGCTAGGCATTTGGGATATAAGAGTGAGGGGAAAAACAGGCACTAATCATGCAACCATGAAATTTAGAGCCTATAAGCAAAGACTCATGCTATGATGAGGAGGAACACAATGTTATAAGACCTCCTAGTAGGTACCCACATTAGTCAGGGTTCTCCAGAGAAACAGAACAAAGAGGATGTGTGAGTGTGTGTGTGTGTGTGTGTATGTGTGTGTATATACATATGTAGATATAGGGAGAGAAATTTATGATAAGGAAATGGCTCTCATGACTATGGAGACTGGCAAGTCCAAATCTACAATGTAGTTCTAGTCTGAAGGCCAGCAGCCTGGAGACCCAGGAAAGCCAAGGTTCCAGCTCCAGTATGAAGGCAGTCTTTTGGAGAATTCCCTCTCGCTCAGGATAGCTGGTCTTTTTATTCTATTGAGGCCTTCAGCTGACTGGATTAGATGCACCCACATTATGGAGGTCACCCTGCCTTACGCAAAGTGTATTGATTTAAATGCTAATCTCATCCAAAAACACCCTTCAAGCCTGGGTGCAGTGGCGCGTGCCTGTAATCCCAGCATTTTGGGAGGCTGACGTGGGCAGATTGCTTGAGCTCAGAAGTTCGAGACCAGCCTGACCAACATGGCGAAGCCCCATCTCTACAAAAAATAGAAAAAACAGCCAAGAGTAGTGGTATATGCCTGTAGTCCAAGCTACTTGGGAGGCTGAGGTGGGAGGATGATTTGAGCCCAGAGGTCAAGGCTGCAGTGAGTCAAGGTCATACCATTGCACCCAAGCCAGGAAAGGGTGAGACCCTGTCTTAAAAAAAAATTAAAAAAACAAATAAATGAAAACCAAAAACACCCTTCAAGTTGACACAAAAAATTAGCAATTGCAGTACTCGGGCCTAATCTAGGAGGTCAGGAAACCCTCTTTTGAGAGAGGAGCAATAATGCTGAGATCTGAAGAAGAGCCAAGGGCACATGGAGGAAGTGAGGGTGAGGGGAAGAAGGGAGGCCATGTCAGGTGGAGAAAACAGCCTGTGCAAAGGTCCTGTGTCAGGAGGGAACACTGCATTCTGGGGGATCTGAAAGAAGGCCAATATAGCCAGAAGAGAAAGAGTAAGGGAGCTTGGTGTGAGATGATTCTGGATAGGTGGGAAGATGGCAGATCCTGCAGGGTCTTGTAGGCCACAGTAAGAGGTGTGGTCCATATCGCAAGAGCATTGCGAAGCTATGAAAATGTTGTTAATGAATAACGTGATCAAATTTGCATGATTGCATGTTGAATTTCCCTCTGGTGGCTATGAGAACCAGGTGTATACAGGCAAGAGTTGCCATGGGGTGGCTGGTTGTATTATTCAGGATTCTCCAGAGAAACAGAGCCAATAGGATACATATAGATGCATGAGAGGAGATTTATTATGAGAATTGGCTCGTGTGACTATAGAGGCCAAAAAATTCCACGATATGCTGTTTGCAAGCTGGATAACCAGGTAAGCCAGTGGTGTAATTCAGTTCAAGTCTAGAGGCCTGAGAACCAGGAGAGCCAATGGCATAACCGTCCAAGGCCAAAGGTCTGAGAACTGGGACTTGGGGTTGGGGATGGGGTGGGGAACTGCTGGTGTCAAGTCCTAGATTCTAAAGGCCTGAGGACCAGGAGCTCCAATTTCCAAAGGCAGCAGCAGATAGATGTCCCAGCCCAAGAAGAGAGAGTAAACTGTAGCACTCCCTTAAATTTTGTAAAGTGATGCCTCCCTCACCTTATCCTCATTCAGACCTTGGCCCAGAGAGTCCCAGAGCCAGGAAAATCTATGTCCAGTGTCCCAGGTAGGAAGGCATGCACCTCTCCCTAGCAAATGGAAGTTCCCCAGAAAGATTGGGGGAACACTGGGAAGATGGGGCTGTCTGTAACGTCAGCGTTTCTTCACATAAATGAAATGACTCCACATTCAAGGCCAGGAAAGAAGGAATATAGTGCATGCCCCACCCCATCTCTGTCATAAAGACCTGATGAACAGAAAAACCATGATATGAGCATGCTTTGAAACCACAGTTATGCTACCAATATCTTTTAATAATGTTTGTTTAATAAAAACAAAGTGATATTGTTATCATTATTAACTATTACACTCTATTTTCATATTTTTCTGTTTAGCAGGTAGATTTTTTTCTAACAGGCTTTGTAATCTCTTGGATTATGTTTTTCTTTAGCTATTAATGAAATTAATTTGGGTTCCTTGAACACAGCCATCATTTCACAAATGTTCTGCCTAGATGACAGAGAAAAGTCTGCCTAGAATGGAAAAAAAGTATTAATAATCCACAAAAGGAATAATCCACATTATCATTTGGATTAATTGAGAATTGATTGGAATCATCTTGAGTCAGGTAACTTCGCTGAATTAGTAATACTGGCATAAAACTCTTCCAGGGCTGAGAGCTTTATCAACAAAGTTAGGCGCTGTATCTGCCTATTCTTCTGGCCACTAGTTTCTGCCTCCTTTGAAGGTAGGAAGGTTTCACATGATCATCATTTATGAATTGAATACTTTCCATGCAGAAGGTATTGCATATAAAATCAGCTTCTGGCTCTGAGTTATTTGCACTTTTTCTTCAGAGACAGGCAAGATCGGTGGTGAGCTAGATTCATGAACCCTTGGATTAGTATCCAGGTTGGCACACACTGTGCTGATGCTCTAGCTGGACCCTAACATTGATGAGGTCAGTGCTTAGACCATTCAAAAGTCGCACACTTCTCCTATCACTGACATGTCCTCCACGTTATTTTCTGTTCTTGGACTTTCCTCTTCTCAGTCACCCATCAATCCTGATTCCTCAGGCTTCAGCCTTTTTCATCCAGTTGGGCAGAGCTGCCAAGGATGTGTAGTTACATTCTATGGCTCTCCTCCTTAAGGGAATATTATGCTAAATGCTCCCTCCCCCACCGCCCTGTTCAAAGAGGAGGAGCACCCCAATGAGAACTTCATGGCATCTGTGAATTCTTCGTGCAGTATCTTCCATTGATTAATCAGACTTCCTAGTTTATTTCAGACTGATTCTCTTCTAAATTCATAATAAATTGATGACTTAACTAATTATATTTGCAAAGACTGTATTTCCAAAGAAAGACGCATTCTGAGGTTCCATGTTGACATGAATTTTGGGGGTGATGCTATTCAACTTACTACACTCTGCAACCAGTGATGTATGTCAGTTACATATTTGATCTCAACCTGGGAGTCTATTGTCCCTTACATATTTTATGTAGACGAATGACTGACATAAATATTTTTGGAAAACTAAACATCAAGGTTGATAGATTTTATCAGATTTTATCTGTGGTTAAAATTCATGGGCCATGAATCTGGTCAAATGTCTATGAGTTTGACTGAATACTCCTGAAAGGCAAACCATGGTATACATCCAGGAAACACATAGTATAAATCCAGGACAGGCTTCATCCGTGTTTTGAACCTAAGTGTTAGTGTTGTGAATTATTTAATAGTTGCTTTTTATTTTCTCTTTGCCTGTCGACATCTTTAAAATATACATTTTAGGCTTTAATTATACCTATTTATAAATTTGCCTTTTCTTCTAAGTTGATTGGTGAGAACTGAGGGCAAAGAAGCTAAGATTAAGTGAAAAGTATTTACATTTGAAAAATACAAAACAAAAGAATGATTTTTTGTTATTATATCTGATTACTTAAAAACATAATTTTTTTTTTTTTTTTTTTTTTGAGACGGAGTCTCGCTCTGTCGCCCAGGCTGGAGTGCAGTGGCGCAATCTCGGCTCACTGCAAGCTCCGCCTCCCGGGTTCACGCCATTCTCCTGCCTCAGCCTCCGAGTAGCTGGGACTACAGGCGCCCGCCACCATGCCCGGCTAATTTTTTGTATTTTTTTAGTCTCGATCTCCTGACCTCGTGATCCACCCGCCTGTAGTGCTGGGATTACAAGCGTGAGCCACCGCGCCCGGCCAAAAACATAATTTTTATAATATAAAATTGATGTATACTCATTGTGGATGCTTTGAAAAAAAAAATAGCCCAAAGAGAAAATAAAATGCTCTTGTAGTCCCAATCACAAGAATGAAGTGTTGTTAATATTTTCAGAGTATGCTTTTTCAGTCCTTTTTCTAATTGTATGCACATGTAAACATGAAGTGTGAAGAAAATGAGACCTGTATTTGTACACATGTACTCACAGGATTATAGCTGCTCCTAACTTTAAGAGGATGCTAGAATTCATCTCAAGAAAGATTTTAAAAAATTATAAACATTCTTAATGGTCCTGATAAAACATGAATAGTGGACACCTCTCCCTCTTTTCCAGGGCATGGAAAAAGGAGGTGGGACTAACAGCAGTGAATCACTCCCCACAAAACAGCAAAACAGGAGGGAACTGAGTTATTTGTTGGCAGCTCAAGATACCGGAGAAGATGACGGGCCAGGAAGTCGAAAGAAGGTGAGAAGATGAGGAGAGAAGAGGGCAGTTGGGGAGAAGCTCTGGCCACGTGGAAACCAGTAGAGCCTCCAGAAGACTGCAGCCAAGGAGGAATTCCTTGTGCAAGGAATGTCTGATGTTAAACCTTAGATGGTTTTCTGCGCTGTGCTGGGATGATACAACCTGATTCAACTCTTCAGTTGATTGTTCCCTACTAACAGCACCCTGGGGTTAGTGTTGCTTTGGTTGAAAGGAAGCATGAAAAAGTTCTTCTATGATTTCATTATTTTTATTTATTTATTTATTTATTTATTTATTTATTTATTTATTTATTTATTTATTTATTTTAATTGAGACGGAGTCTTGCTCTGTCGCCCAGGCTGGAGTGCAGTGGCGCAATCTCGGCTCACTGCAAGCTCCGCCTCCCAGGTTCACGCCATTCTCCTGCCTCAGCCTCTCCGAGTAGCTGGGACTACAGGCGCCCGCCACCACGCCCGGCTAATTTTTTGTATTTTTAGTAGACACGGGGTTTCACCGTGGTCTCGATCTCCTGACCTCGTGATCCGCCCGCCTCGGCCTCCCAAAGTGCTGGGATTACAGGCGTGAGCCACTGCGCCTGGCCGATTTCATTATTATTATTATTATTATTATTTTTACATCCAACTCTTTAGTCCATTCAGAATTTATTTTGATATAAAGAATGAGGTGGAACATTAACTTAATTTTTCTCCTGAAGGTTAGCCAATGATCTGCCCATCTTTTAAATGATTTTAAATGCCACCTCGACATTATGTTAAATTATACTAAATGCTCAAGTATACTTTGGTCTATGCTTCTCTGGAAGAGACATTCCAATGTTCCCTCTCTCTTTTAGGTTTAGTCATAAACTTTCAAATTCGTCTGGACACATGGTTCTTCTAAATCATTACTATGTCTCCCAACCTCTTTTGCTGCTAGCTATGGCCATTGAGATAGAAGCAGGAATGTTGTATGTAACTTTCAGGATGGTCCTGAATAAGAGGGGCCGTGCTCCTTTTCACCCCTTTTCCTCCTTTCTGACAACTGTGATGTAAATAAAAAGAACGCTGGCAGCCATCTTGGACCATGACATAGAAGTTGCTCATTGAATGTTATTGCAAAATAGAAGTAGTCTTGGTCTCTCAAGAGCCCTTGATGACTTTCTGTCACCTGTAGATTACTTATCTTTAGACTTATAATAAATGAGAGAAAAATAAACTTTGATGGGGCTCAGGACACACCACTCCAAAATATCACTGTAGGAGACCAAAATATGCCATCCCAAAATATGCCTCTTTGCTACATTGGTTATTTTAAGTTGGTTATTTTTGAGAAACTGCAGACATAGGAGTAGCTCTGAAAAGTTGCCCTTTTGTAGGAGAAATTTACATCAATGAAGGAAACCTCAATTTTTAAGGGTGTTTTCCTCTGCACCAAGAAGAGAAGGAGGACTAAATCACTAGAGACTCTTTATCAACGGAAAAGACATAGACTTAAATCCACATAACAAAACTCGTCCTCGTTTTGTGGCACTTTTCCTGGCCATCTGCTCTTAACCTGGCTTTTACCCACACTCTTCTTTCTTTGTTTCAGAGAAAAATGGCATTTACGCCTGAAGTTTACATGCTTTTTTTTTTTTTTTTGAGATCTACTCTAGAGATTTACTCATTTCTCTGGGTTTTCTTTCATGTATATATGAGGCATACATGTTAAGTAAGAAACTTCTATTTTTCTGTTGTTAATCTGTCTTTTGTTATGGGGGGGGTCCCAGTTAAGAACTGTGAAGGGTAGAGAGAAAATTATTTTTTCTTCCCCTACAACTTCTATCTGATTTGGGCCCTTTTTATGTAGATTTTTTTTAGTGATCATTGCAGGTGAACCTAATCCTAAGTGATGGGACTTTGTGTTAGGTTTCACTGGTCTATCTGCATATTCATCTAACAAGGTTATGCAATTTGACTTTAACATCGTAATACATCTTAATATGACACAATACAGGTACTTCTCTTTCTTCTTTTTCAATATTTTCTTGGCTATTCTCATCTGTTATTTTTCTTGTAGACCTTATGATAATTATGTTAATTTGTAAACAAACAAAATCCCTTTTGGATTTTGACTGAAATTGCATTACACTTACGAATTCATATAAAAGCACTGAAATCTTTATAATATTGAGTCTTTAGTATCCAGAAATATGTCTCTCTCAAACCTTTTTTATATTCCTCAAATAGGTTTATATTTTCTTTTATATCAGTTTTATATGATTTTTATACTTAGTATTGGATATCTTTTTTACTGTTTATATTGCAAATTGAATTTATTCACATAAATTATTACTCTAAGATATAGTTGATTTTTGCAAATTCATATTGTTAAGAGGGCAGAAAAAAATAGATTAAGAAAAATTCAGCTACTTCTGCCTCCTAGGGCAATGTCATAACTTTTCTCTGGAGTCCATAGTCCTCCTATGTCTTAAGCAAATGCTTTAGTTGGCCTTTTTGGTTGAGAAAGTCACAGCCTGGTATTTGGTCTGCCAAGAGCAAAGAGACCCAAATGACTGTATCATAAAGTATTTTAAGTGATTGCAGGCAGGCTGGGAGAGTGGGTGAGGGACCAAGAACAGGAGGGTGAGAAGAGTGTGAGGAATGTGTATAGAGGGAGTAGAAGAAGAACTAGAGAGAAGGTGGTGGAGATGCTAGTGTAGACTGGCACCTAAGGAGGGACACAGCTAGTGAAAAAGAACCTGTATTGAGCAATGGAAAATGCATTTCTTGACAGGGATGACTTATATTCAATGTTGTTGCCTCTGCTACTCTGCAATAAATATACTCTTTATTTTCCCAGTTGCTTTGGGGAAAAGCCTGCTGTAGGTAAAGGACTTGGATTAATGATGCTTTGGTGAATGAAGGAATGGGGCAGTGTTCAGCATGGGGCTAAGAGATGCAGGAAGAATAAAATTGTAATGAGAGGAAAGTGAAGAGCAAAGACCAAGAATCCAGTGAAATTTAGAAGTTACAGCAAGAGGTAATCAGGAGAAGTGTAAAGTCCCCTGATAGTCCTGCTCAGTTGGAAAAATGCCAGGTTTTCTACATGGGATGGAGGATCAAGCCATTCTGTTTGAATTAAAGAGAAAGGCAATTCAAGAAGGCTGAATGACTTGAAGATACTCTGGAGGCAGAAATCTAAGTTACGACTATACTTCATTACATTATGTTGTTACTAGTTTTATTTTTTGATTGCTATTGAGAATGAATATACAAATAGACCATGTTCAGACCACATATGACAGCAGAAATCTGACCCACAACTTTTGCAGCTACCAGCCCAGGAAGTCAGAGCAGGACCTCTGCAGCGGTCAGCCCAGATATCAGTACTTAGTCAATGATGGCCCGCTCCCTCAATTTTTGCCCCTGCTTCCAGTTCAAGACCAATCAAGGAAAGCCAAATATGCTCTCCAATTGATCACATAGGATGCTTCTAGTTAGCCTACCTCCTGCTTTCCCATGCCAAAAATCTATCAGAGTGTCTTAATTCTGGCTGCTTTACCAAAGTACCATACTGCATGGGTTATAAACAACAGAAATTTATTTCTCACAGTTTTGGAAGGAGGAAGTCTGAGATTAGGGTGCCAGCATGATTGAGTTCTGGTGAGGACCCTCTTTTGGGTTGTAGTCTGCTGATATCTTCTTGTATCCTCACTTGGCAGAAAGAGGGTGAGAGAGGTCTCTGGCCTCTTATAAGGGAACCAATCCTGTTCACGAGGGCTCCATCATCATGACCTGATTACTTCTTGATATGGTTTGTCTGTGTCACCACCCAAATCTCATCTTGAATTCCCACATGTTGTGGGAGGGACCAGGTAGGAGGTTATTGAATCATGGGGGCAGGTCCTTCCCGTGCTGTTCTTGTGATAGTGAATAAGTCTCACAAGATTTGATGGTTTTTAAAAAGGGAAGTTTCTCTGCACAAGCTCTCTTCTCTTGTCTGCCGCCATGTGAGATGTGCCTTTCACCTTCCGCCATGATTCTGAGGCCTCCCCAGCCATGTGGAATTGTAAGCTCAATAAGACTCTTTTTTTTTTTTTTTTTAAATTGCCCAGTCTCGGGTCTCGGGTATGTCTTTACCAGCAGCATGAAAATGGACTAATACAGTAAATTGGTACCTATAGAGTGGAGCAGTGCTGAAAAGATACCCAAAAATGTGGAAGCAACTTTGGAACTGGGTAACAGGCAGAGGTTGGAACAGTTTGGAGGCTCAGAAGACGTGAAAATGTGGGAAAGTTTGGAATTCCCTGGAGACTTGCTGAATGGCTTTGCCCAAAATGCTAATAATGATACAGACAATGAAATCTAGGCTGCGGTGGTTTTACGTGGAGATAAAGAACTTGTTGGGAACTGGAGCAAAGGTGACTCTTGTTATGCTTTAGCAAAGAGACTGGCTTAGCCTCCGAGCCTACATCTTTCTCCTGTGCTGGATGCTTCTTGCCCTTGAACATTGGACTCCAAGTTCTTCAGCTTTGCGACTGGCTTTCTTGCTCCTCAGCTTGCAGACAGCCTATTGTGGGACCTTGTGATCGTGTGAGTTAATACTACTTAATAAACTCCATATAGATATATACACACAGTCATATATATATGTATATACACACTCGTATATATATGTATATACACACTCGTATATATATATATTCGTATATATATACTCGGTGTATATATATACTCCTATATATATATACTCGTTATATATATATACTCCTATATATATATACTCGTTATATATATATACACACGTGTATATATACTCCTATATATACACGCGTATATATATACTCATATATACGCGCGCGTATATATGATACTCGTATATATACGCGCGCGTATATATGATACTCGTATATATACGCGCGCGTATATATATACTCGTATATACTCGCGTGTATATATACGAGTATAAAGGGATATATATCCTATTAGTTCTGTCCCTCTAGAGAACCCTGACTAATACACTTCTCAAAGGTTCCGCCTCCAAATGCCATCACATTAGGATTAGGGGTGGGTTTCAATACATGATTTTGTGTGTGTGTGTGTGTGTGTGTGTGTGTGGCAGGTGACCAAACATTCAGTACATTGCACAGAGCATATCTGAAATCTTCCCTTCCTTTTTCCCCTGCTCTAATGCTTTCCTACTCCCTGCCTGCCTGTGACTCTGCTCAACCCAAGTGATAGTGGCTGACCACCCACTAAAAATAGCAAGCTCAGAATAAATAGCCTCTGCTTGTTTTCTCTGAGTGGTGTTTGTTTATTTCTACAATATTCTTGGGTTTTAAAGATAGGCAATTATGTCAACTGCAACTAAGACTTTCTTCCTTTCTTTCTTTTATTTGAAATAGAGGTCTCACTTTGTCACCCAGGCTGAAGTGCAGTGGCACAATTATGGCTCACTGCAGCCTCAGTCTCTGGGGCTCAAGTGATCTTCCTGCTTCAGCCTTCTAAGTAACTGGGACTACAGTCATGCACCGCCATGCGCAGCTAATTTAAATTTTTTTTTTTTTTTTGTAGAGACAAGGTCTCACTTCGTTGCCCAGGCTGGTATCAAACTCCAGAGCTCAAGCAGTTCTCCCGTTTCAGTCTCTCAAAGTGCTGGGATTACAGGCATGAGCCACCGAACCTGGCCAAGACCTTCCTTTTTCCTGATAGCTGTATACTTATTACATTTCTGATTCTGATAGCTGTACATTTATATTTCTATTATATTATGATAGCTGCACATTTGTATTTCTATTATATTATGATAGCTGTAAATTTCTCTGTGATGAAACAGAAATGTACATCTATCAAAAATAGAAATTTACAGCTATCATAACAACATTATATAATAGTGACGATGGCAACCATCTTTACTGTACTCTTTATTGATAGTGTCTCTACAGTTTTTCTTTTAAATATAATATTGCCTATTGGTTTGAGATGAATATTTCTTCTCCCATTAAATAAGTATATTTTCATTCTAGTTTATTTAGTTTTCTTTTTTAATATCAAAAAAGTATGTTTTTAGTGTCTATTGAGTTAATCTTTTTCTTCTTATGGGTAATATTACATTAATAGTTATTCTAATTTTGGTACTTGCATTCTTATAAAAATAAACCTACTTGATCACAGTGCATTACTCTTTTATCACACTGATGCATTTAATTGGATAATATTTTATTCAGGATTTTTGCATCTATATTCATAAGTCAGGTTGGCATGTAATTTTCTCTTTTTGGTGCTATTTTAATCATATTTCTGACTTGAAACCTATTTCATCTACTATTAATATTGTAGAGGCTACTTTTTTTGGATAGCATTAACAACTGGCTGTTGGTTTGAAATATATATTTTTTGTCATATTAAGGAGCTATCTACCTAGACCTATTTACCTAGATCTATCTTTGGAGGATGCAATTCTTTGCCAATGTTTTCCAATTTATTCCATGTTTGTTAGTCTTTTCAGACCTAACCTCCTGAGTTAGTTTTGATTACTTATATATTTCCCATAAATTTACCATTTTATTAAGATTTTCAAATAAGTTAGTATACAGTTTAACATAGAAATATTTAAAAATTTTAATCTATAGGCATGGTTATAATCTTTAGTTTTAATCTGAGGCTATAATGTGTCATTCCTAATATGGCCCATTTTTGTTTTCTTTCTTCCCCCTCCATAGGTGTAGGATATTTTCTTTCTTTCTTTCTTTTCTTTTTCTTTCTTTCTTTCTTTTTTTTTTTTTTTTTTGAGACGGAGTTTCACTCTTATTGCCCAGGCTGGAGTGCAGTGGTGTGATCTCGGCTCACTGCAACCTCTGCCTCTCGGGTTCAAATGATTCTCCTGCCTCAGCCTCCTGAGTAGCTGGGATTACAGGCATGCGCCACCACGCCTGGCTAACTTTGTATTTTTAGTAGAGATGGGGTTTCTTCATGTTGGTCAGGCTGGTCTCAAACTCCCGACCTCAGGTGATCCGCCTGCCTCGGCCTCCCAAAGTGCTGGGATTACAGGCATGAGCTACCACGCCTGGCTGATTTTTTTTTTTTTTTTAATGTTTATTCAGTGTATGGCTTAGGTTTCCCTCTGAGAAAAGGATTTGAGTTCAAGTTGTTTTTTGGTTGGTGCAGGAAAATCCTGGTGGGGAGCAGGGAGGAGACACAGGGGTAGAAATGTGGCCCATAGAGGAGGAATTATCCAGCCGCAGCTGCCTCTGTAGGCACTGGGACATGACGGGAATATCTGGGGAGTAAAAGCATGCCTCAGAGGGGTTCCACTCCTGAGGTGGCAGAGGGGAGTTATTTATATACAACTCTTGACAGTCACCAGTTGAAGGTTACTGTGTGTGGCAGTGGGTGGTGTCAGGGTGTTAATTCCCTGGCACTTATAGCCTGTCTCAGGCACAGGCAGAAAGGCTTCTTACAGCTTCAGAAAAGGCTGGTAGGCAAAGGAATGCAGACACTGACATTGGAATTCTTTTGGAAGACACTGAAGTGATGTGGCTCTGAGCATATGGGGGGAGCACGACAGCTTCTGCTATGTACACCTGCTGGGGCTGATTGATCAATTCTGTTCCTTCACAGGTTTCTCATGAGTTTCATCTCTTAACTTTATTACTTTATTCTGTTTCTAAAGCTTAATTTAACATCTCTCTTTTTGACATCTTGAGTTATATGCTTACTTCATATATTTTCATTCTTTCTTATTCGATAATTAAAGCAGTTCAGGTTAGTTATGGGGAATCATTGAGAAACCACTTGTAAAAGTGCTTAGCACAGTGTCTGGCACACAGTAATTGCTCAACAAATGTTCATTACCATTTTGCTCAAACCCTTTGAAGTCACTTCTGTTAAAAGATAAACTTTAGACAAATTAACATTAGCAGAGCTTAACTGGGCAAATAATGACTTGTGAATCAGGCAACCACCCAAACTAGAATAGAATCAGAGTCACTATGGCACTGCTGTGTGGTGGAAGAATATTTATGAACAGAAAAAGAAAAGTGACTTACAGGAAACAGATGTGAGGCACAGAAATAGCTGGATTGGTTACAGCTCAGGCATTTGGCTTATTTGAACGCGATTTGAATGGTTGGCAGCCTGCGACTGGCCCAAACTTGATGATTGGCACAAAAGTAGTCTACAGTCTGTTTCTACATCCAGGTAGGTCACAGTTCACGATGTACTGAGAAGCCTTTAGGCTGAACTTAAAATAAGTTAAGTCTGCAGCTTTAGGCTAAACTTGATTTTACACTTCTGATTACAGATGTGGATGTCTTCTCTTGATGTTGATATGTGGTATTTTCATTATCATTATTGTCCAAGAGTTCTGTAAATTGCAGTTTTGGTTTCCTGTCTGATCCATGGATTATTTTGAAGAGTGTTTTCAAACCAAGTAGTTGGACGATTTTTGTTTACACATTTTTTCAATTTCTAGTTTTACTGTATTGTGGTATGCAGTGTAGTCATGAAATCTCTGGGCTTGAAATTTATTTAAGGTTTTTAGTGGTTTAATATGTAATCAATTTTAAAAAATTGTTCCATAGACTCTGAAAAAGTTTTTTTTTTGTTTTTTTTTCAATATTTACAAAGTGGATCCCAGCAATGACTTTTTTCTGACATTCTACATCTTTTGTTTGCTTACTTGATCTGTTAAGAAATGATGAAATCTCCATAGCAATGTGTTTTGGTCATTTTTGTCTTATTCAGAAACTAAAGATTTATGACAAACGTATCTTCATTGCAGATCTTGATTTTTACTACTTATCCTTTATTTTAATAGTTTAGAACTTTAATTCTTTTCGTATACTGTATCTTTTTCTATCTATTTTATTTTTATTTTTATTTTTTTGTTTTAGATGTGCCTCTTGTGGACAGTATATGGTTAGATCAAATATGAGGATCTTTGTCATTTCATAGAAAAATATAACTTATTTAGATATACTGTGACAACCAATATGTTTGACTTTCTGATGAACTTGCCTGGATTCACTGGAATATATAACAGGAAAAAAATATTTGTTCTTTGTCCTTGGCGCAAAGCTCCTGAAACCTTGAAATTTCCTGAGCAGTAGGCGCATCTTTTGCTATTCATTATGCACCCCTTTCAGCAATCTGTGTTTGTGCTAATGAGGTGACTCTTGGCAGTGTCCCCTAGATCACTTTAAGATGGAAGCCAGTTCTGATCAAGTTCTGTTAAAGCTCAGAAGTTTCAGCTCCACCCCCTCCTCATATGGGGAAGGGAGAAGGGCTGGAGATTGAATTTAGTCACCAATGACCAATGAGTCCATCAATCATCCCTATGTAATAAAAGCTCCATAAAAACCTTTAAACAATGAGGTTCTGAGTTGGTGAACACATTCACATACTGGGAGGATGGTGTATCCCAACTCCATGGGGACAGAAGCCCTGTGCTCCGGAGCGTCCCAGACCTCACCCTCTGGGCCTGTTCCTTTGGCTCTTCATTTGTATCCTTTATAATAAATCAGTAAATGTAAGTAAAGTGGCCCCCGAGTTCTATGAGTCATTCTAGCAAATTATTGAACCCTGGCAAGGGGTGGGGTGTGGGAAGCCTGACTTTGTAGCCAAGTCAGATGCAAATGTGGGTAGCCTGGGGATCTGATGCTTGTGACTGGCATCTGAAGTGAGGGCAATCCTATGGGACTGTGCCCTTAAGCCTGTGGAATCTGCCTGCCACTGAGTCTCAGAGTTGAACTGAATTATAGGATACTCAGTTGTTGTAGGAGAATTGGATAATAGGTTGGTGTAGGAAAAAAACACACACTTGGCAAAGATGAAAATCTGTTTTTGGTGTGTGTTTGCTAATATTTTAAAAAATGTATTTGCTAGTTAGACTATAGGGATTGGACCAGACCAGTTCAGAGATGATTCATGTTGCTTGGGAACAAGGCCCTTTATAGCTGCTGCTGCTTTTTGTTTGCAGTAACTTCTCATGCCCGGGCCCTTCTGCCTGTTTTTCATGAAGGCTGCTGTGCTGCAGAGCCTGTCCAGACCATCCTATGTGGCCTGCCCCTGTGTCCAGCGCTTGTGTCTCAGAGTCTCACTGTGTTGCCCAGGTTGGTCCTTCCTGGGATCAAGGGATCCGCCTGCCTCAGGCTCCCAAATTTCTGGGATTACAGGCATGAACCACTGTGCCTGGTGTATTCCTACAGTATTGTAAAATAACCTAGTCCATAGAAATCATGCCCCGTACTGCACTGAAAGAACACAGAATTTTCTTTTGCCTAATTCCAAGTCTCAGGTCATTTTAGTGACACAATTTTGCTGTTTTTCACTCATTATGAATTATTCTTTCTGGGGTGGATGGAGATAGAAGATCTGGCTTGAGTCCTTTTGTTGCCATGTTTTACACAGAGGGCCCAAAGAAGCATCCATATTCTTTTGCAGCTACCTCCTGAAACAGCATTTTCATTTCTCTTGTCAATGGACTATGGGCAGGTTCAATATGGTCTTGGCTAAACTAGATGTCTTAAAGTATAAAAGAAGCTTCCCCAAAATTTATCACAAATGTCTTATTAATTAAAAAATGCAAACACAAAATTTCAAATAAGGAATTACATTATATGCTTGTTTAACTTAAGCAAACCCAACTATGTATTGAGCAAGGGAATACTTTGCTATTATTATTATTAATCTTTTTTTTTTTTTTGAGATGGAGTCTCTATCGCCCAGGCTGGAGTGCAGTGGCACAGTGTTGGCTCACTGCAACCTCTGCCTCCCAGGTTCAAGTGACTTTCCTGCCTCAGCCTCCCGAGTAGCTGGGATTACAGGCATGCGCCACCACATCTGGCTAATTTTTATATTTTTAGTAGAGATGGGGTTTCACCATGTTGGCCAGGCTGGTCTCAAACTCCTGACCTCAAGTGGGAGGTCCACCTTGGCCTCCCAAAGTGCTGGGATTACAGGCATGTGCCAATGTGCCCGGTGAGCAAGAGAACACTTTAAATAGTAAGAGAATCTCCACCTGCTATTGCATTCAATGAATATACACCACAGAATGTGAGTGAGAAGGAGAGGCTAATCTGCTTTCCCTAAATCTCAGTTATCTTGTGTGATATCTTAGCATGCTGAGTGTGATTCTAATGTTTAAAAACACTTGTAGTTTTGAACCACATGGTCCCTAAATGAAAGCCACCTTCTTTGATTGGTACTATAAGTCCCAATCTGGAAGAAAAAACCTGGCTGTGTTGGGCTGTTGGTGTCAGCTCTTCTGGGATTTTCATGGGTACTTTGAACAGTGTTTAGTTTGCCTCATATGAAGTCTTTAGATGTTGTATTAGTTTCTATCGCTGCATAGCAGATCACCAACACATTGAGCAGCTCCCAACAATGCACACATTTATCAACTTGGCTTCCGTGGGTCAGGAGTCTAGGTGTGGTCTACCTGAGTCCTCTACTCAGGGTCTCACGAGACTGCAGTCGAGGCTTCAGCTGGACTGAAACTTCAGCCAAAGTTTTCATCTGGAGGCTCTGCTGGGGGAAAATCTGCTTCCTACCTCATTCAGGTTGTTGGTCAAATTTATTTTATTGTGGTGGTATGGCCGAGAGCCTGGGGTTTTGCTTGCTGTCAGCTGGAGGCTTCCTCTGGTCTTGGGGGCCATTCTCAGTTCTTTGCCATGGAGGCTTCCTCAGAATGGCTGCTACTTCAGCAAGGAGAATCTCTTCAATCTCAGGGAGGGCCGGGTTTCTCTTTCAAGGTCTTTCACCTGATTAAGTCAGGCTCGTTCCAGATCACCTCCCTTTTTGTTAATTCAAAGTCAACTGCTTTGGGACCTTAACTCCATCTGCAAAGTCCTTTCACCTTTGCCACATTCTATGGGTAGACCCACGTCAACACGTCTCACCTCCACTCAAAAGGAAGAGATTATACAGGCCATGGACGCCAGAGACGGGAGTCATGAGGGTCACCCTAAGGGCTGTCTGCCACGGACCTCAACCCCAGAGAGTACTCAGGGCCCAGTCAGAAAAACAGCAACCACACTAGGTATTTTAACAGGAAATGTTTAATATAGGAAATTAAATAGTTATTGGTGGACTAAAAAACAGCAAAACAAGACAATAGTGATATAACAAAGAAAAAAGGACAGGAAACAATCTTTCCCTCCCACCCCACTGGCTAAGGCAGTAAAGGGTTAATGAAGGCAGTAAAGGGTTAATGAAGTCAGAGTTATCAGGACCTCCAAACTTGGAGAAAAGTCCTTAGCCACTGAGTTAAGTCCCCCTCTTACTGATTCTGTTTATCATGGAGGGGCCCTGCAGAGCTCAGATCTCTGTAGAGTGGGTGCTGCCTCGTTCACACGGTCCTTCTGAGGAGGTGTCATGAGGCTTGTTTTGAGGGCGCTAAAAGAAGCTGGTGACTGAGACAACCTGCTGCTGGGATGAAGGTCCATTCCTGGGCCTATTGCCAGGAGTAGCCAGCTGATAGGAAGGACAGTTCTTCCTTCTCTTGCCTTCCAGTCTCTCTCCAACATCCCTGTCAGCGGAACCCAACAGCGAGCAAGCTGGCAATGGAGAAATATGCTTACCAGAGTCTTGGATCCAGCATCACAGAACAAGCGCAAAAGGGTAGATTTAGATCCTAGAGACAATAGCTTAATAACCAGCATTTAGCAACCACCTTCCTTAGACAAGGCTGCTGAAACTTAGGTCCAGCGGAAAGCCCTGGACTTCACTTTCTGGTCTAACACTGGTCATGCTTGGATTTTAGGGAATCAATGAGTAAGACCTTTTTTCTTTCTTGCCTGGTTCTGAATCAAAGTTCTTGATAAAGAGAATTAGAGGGGAACTTAACTCAGTGGTTAAAGACTTTTCTCCAAGTTCATAGGTCCTGATAACCGTGATCTCATCTCCTTATTCTCAGTAGTCAAGAAGATGGTAATAAAACTATCAGGTTTATTACTAACAGAATCTGATGTCAGGCATGCACCCAAATGTGCTTGCCTTGCTAACAGCCCCTGATGTAAACTTATTGCCAAAGTGCAGGCCTCCCCCGTGGGTTCTGGGTGGAAGCATCCAGGCCCCTGAGATCAGATAAGTATGCACCTCCCAGGTGGCCAGCAGATTCTAAGGAGAGACAAAGACACATCTGAATGAAGCCCACCCTTGGGGAGGAGTGCCTAGAACTGAGAGAGGTTGGTGGGGGTGAGGGGTTTCCCTGGTGAAGGTTCTTCCATTAGGGAATGTGAGGAACGGGGAATGAGTTTTCTCAAATTGGTATACTTGAAAACATATTTGATTGCAAACTGGCTCTGGTTAGAAATGTTGTAAGAACAGAATTTAAAAAAATTAGAGGTACTTTTAAAAAAGTGATAAAATACACATAACAGAATTTGCCATTTACAATGTACATTTTTAAGTGTACATTTCAGTGGCATTGAGTACATTCACATAGTTGTGCAACCATCACCACCGTCCATCTCCAGAACTCTTTTTATCTTGCCCTTTAAACTCTGTACCCATCAAAAAATTGGTCCCCAGTGACCCCTTGCCCAGCTCCTGGCAACCTTAACCTACTTTCTGTCTTTGTGAAATTGACTAGCCAAGGTACCTCATATAAATGGAATGATACAATATTTATCCTTTTGTGTCTGGCTTTTTTACTTAGCATTAGGTCCTCAAGGTCTATCCGTGTTGTAGCATTTATCAGAATTTCCTTCCCTTTTAAGGCTGAATAATATTCAATTCTATGTATATACCACATCCTGTTTATCCATCTGTCGAAGGACACTGGGTTGTGTCTACCTTTTGGCTATTTTGAATAATGCTGCTATGAACGTGGGTGTACAAATATCTGCCTGTGTCCCTAATTTCAATTCTCTTGGGTATATACTCAATAATGAAATTGCTGGATCTTATGGTAATTCTGTTTTTAATTAGAAACACAGTTTTTAGTGGACATTGTGAGGAACATCAAGAGGTAGAGGCCGAGAACCTGTGAAATGCACATCACCCAGCCTAGAGGCCTCTCAGGTAGAAATTGCACACTTGGGGCAGCACCTGTTCTTCTGCCTCTGCTGCATCTTCAGGCCTACAAAGTGGAGAATGGGCTGAGCCCACATCTCCTTTACTTTCAGGCACTGGGTGGTGAGCTCCACTCTCAAGAATGACGGCAGTGGCCAAAGTCCCTTTCAGTCCCCATAGACCCGGGCCTGTGGCTGAGATACCTGAGTAAGATTCTGGAGCCCTTGAAGCTTGCCTAGCTTTGTTATTGTTGCCATCTTTTGTCATCAGTATCACTGCAGTGATTGGCAGTGGAGCCTTTCATAAAGAAGCAGACCATGTGTGTGGTCTTTAGGGACTATCAGGAGAAGGGAGTTGGGAGGTTTCTTCTGGTTTAGGGCCACTCTTGGACAGACAGTGAATGGGCAGGGCCAGAGAAGGAAAGAAAGCAAGCTCAGTTCCTGATGGCTCCTGAGGCTCAACAGCTATAAATCCTGTGCATGGTCACCAAACACAGTTAAATTTCCTGTTCCAAAGAGGCACCCAAATGGTAGAAGTTCAAGCACCATGGCAAACTGTTGGGTAAACATTTTGGAGCAGATGGTAGGGATTAAAGGAATAGCCACTGCATGGAGTGTACAGGTGCCCACTGAGGCACTGTGCGGGGGTGTGGTTCTCTGAACTCATTGGACATTTAAAAGAGAAAGGAGCGATTACTTCCTTCTGTCCTGGTGCAGGGGCCTGTGTTGTCTCTCAGGCCAACTGAATTCACTCTCTTGGTTTAGTTGTACCTGTAAGTCCAGAATTAACGGTGTGCTCGGGGATGTTCCTCAGTCAGTGTAGAAACTCAGAGCCCAGGGAGCAGACGAGTACCGGGGTGACTGTAAAGAAGTCAGTGTATGAAACCACTTTCCCAAAATGTGTAGGGCTTGCTTCTAGACTGTTCTATTCAGCAACGGGTCAGAGACTCAAAAGAGCACTATCTGAAAGAAATATAATGTGAGCAACATACAGAATTTTAAAGTTTCTAGTAGCTACACTAAAAAAAGGTGAAATTTAATTTTAATATATTTTATTTAATTGGATGTGTTAAAAATGTTATTTCAACAAATAATTAATATTAAGATTACTGAGCTATTTTACATTCTTTGTTTTGTACTCAGTATCTGAATTTTGGTGTGTTATTTTACACATAACAACATACCTCAATTCGGAAAAGCCACACCTGTGTCGAATGGTCACATGTGGCTTGTGGCTACCATATTGGACAGTGCACCTCTAAGAGATCCAAGGGTATAATAGCAGGCATTTATTGAACAATTACTATTACATGTATTGAATCATTTAATAACAAGCAATACTCCAAGGCAGCTGCTATTTACTGAAGAATACAAGTGTATTCTTTGTTTGTGGCCCTTTCCTCTGTCTTTAGGAAGCCAATAGCATAGCGTCTTCTGTCTCCAACTCTGCTTTCCTCTCTGCTTCTGTCATCATGGGGCTGCGTCCTGCTTTTCTCTTAGAAGGACTCTTGTGATTACATCAAGCCTACTCTGATAATCCAGGTTAATCTCCCAATCTCAAGATCCTTAATTGAATCACATCTACAAAGTCTCTTTTGCCATATAATAAAACATGGACAGCTTCCAGGGATTAGAATGTGGACATCTTGGGGGGCCATTATTCAGCCTGCAACAGAGGGTGACTTTATTTTCTCAAGCATGTAAGGAAAACTCTGAGCTGAGACTGCAGTCTCTCTACTTCCTCCTTACATCATCTGTGTAACTCGGCTCATGCTGCTCTAGAAGAGACCATCTCCCCTGCTCCACCATATCTGCAGCCCTGGCTGCTGCAGGGAGAGGCACTGCCTTTCTTCTCCAGGCGCCTTTTGTTCTTCTCCCGCCCTGGCCCCTTGCTGCCATGCAGGACTCTGCTGGGAGTGACTTGGGTCTCTTTCCCTGAGAGAGCTGAAGATCTACAAAGAGACCTTCTCCCTGCCTTTTGCTTTGCATTTTGAAGGGAGGGAGACTAGCCGGAACCACTGACCAGGGGAAGCACTCTTATCCTCTTAGAAAGGACCTTAGAGATCATCTATCCCCTCCACCCCATCCCTGCCCTGCCACGAGGATTAATTGCTCTCTAAGTGCCTTGGCCAACGTTGACTTTCAACCCAAGCTTGACCTCTCAAGCAAGTTGTTTCCTTCCTAACAATAGTATTTCAAGTGAATTCATTAAAACTTTTTAGTTGCAAGTAATAGAAACTAACTTAAATTAACTCAAGCAAAAAACAAAAACAAAAACAAAAAACAAAAAACAAACCAAGGAGTGGTCAGAAATCCACTTCTTGGGGGAATTTGATCTCTTGCTTTTCTTGGCAACTTGAGGACCCTTTTCCTAGGAAAGCGGGACTTTCCCTGTCCCCCTCTGACTTCCAGCACATAATCAGTGATTATGACTCCAGTCCAGGGCCACTCAATACCCACTTATCATATGTGCTGCATTTCAACCAACAGATGAAGAGGCACAGATGGATGCCTCTTTCATCTGGTGAACTGATAGAAGTACTGTGATGAACCTCCACAGTAGAAGAAAAGAAAAAGGATGAAAGACACTTGTTGCTAATTGGCCTTAAACCTCCTCTGATGGGAACAGGAGGCAGAAGCTGGTCATGAGGGTAAGTCGATAAGAGAGGAGCCTAACCAGGGTGCTAATGAATGGCCAAGATATTGAGATACAAGCTAGAAACTCTAATGTAATTATGTTTATTTTTTTATTTTTTTGAGAAGGAGTCTCACTCTGTCACCAGGCTGGAGTGCAGTGGTGCAGTCTCAGCTCACTGCAACCTCCACCTCCCAGGTTCAAGTGATTCTCCTGCCTCAGCCTCCCAAGTAGTTGGGACTACAGGCACGTGCCACCACACCCAGCTAATTTTTGTATTTTTAGTAGAGACAGGGTTTCACCATGTTGTCCAGGATGGTCTCCATCTCTTGACCTTGTGATCCACCCACCTCAGCTTCCCAGAGTGCTGGGATTACAGGTGTGAGCCACCGCGCCAGGCCATGTGGTTATGTTTCCTACACACATGTGTGTGTATGCATACGTACCCATATAGACATACTTAACATTACACGATGTACTATGCTAGTTAGTGTTAGAGATACAGAAATGACGTTATGCCTACCCTAAAGGCTTCCCTAAAAGACAAAGAATTGTGGGACAGTTTGATAAATGTCATAAGAGATATTAGTAAGTGCTAAAAATAGCACAAAGAGAGGCATGATTTCCTCTGCTTGGGTGTGTCCAGGAAACCTCTATAGAGAGGGAAACATTTGCATGGGTCTTAACAGGAATTCAAAGATCACTGGGAGAAGTGTGTGTGTATGAGTGAGTGAGTGTGTGGCAGGAAGGGGTGATGAGAATGGAGAAAGATGTTCCAAAAAGGAAGAGTTATATGGCCACAGGCCTTGATGTGAAGCGGCATTGACGTTTAGAAGAGTGTAGATAGTTCCATGTGGCTGTCAAGACGGGGCCTTGGGTAGGGAATAAGAGAGTGGACAGCTGAGCACAGGCTGAGTCTCACTCAAGAGACATAAGCTTCTAATTTATCTTGTAAGTAAACAGACATCTTGGAAAGAATGGAAGCAGAGCGTGACAGATCAGATCTGGACTTTAGAAGGAGGAGGACTCTAACAGTGTGGAGGATGAATCGAAGGAAGGACAACTAGGGGCAGCCAGATCTGTTAAGAGAAGCAGAGGCCAAGACAAGATTAGACCTGCAGAGGCATTGTGGGAAACACCACACCTGTGAAGGATGAAGAGCGGGCAGCAGGAGTGGTCAGGAGAGACTTCAGACTGCAGTGCAGGTCAGACACCTGGGAAAGGAGAGCAGGCTGGGAAGAGGATCTGGTAGGATG
Source organism: Hylobates moloch (assembly GCF_009828535.3). Lineage (NCBI taxonomy): Eukaryota > Metazoa > Chordata > Mammalia > Primates > Hylobatidae > Hylobates > Hylobates moloch. The sequence goes on from NW_026652280.1 coordinate 95,437,356, forward strand.
ATCCTCAAACTGCGGTGCAGCTCCGGGACGTCCCTGCCAGGCTTGGTGTCCCAGAACAGAGCTTGCCTCTTAGCGAGGTCTCACATCAGGCACAGTGGCCTGTTTCTAGCCCTGTTTCTGGCACCCTCTGTGCTCAGTCATTGGCTGGGAGCAGCATGGGGCAGTGTGAACACCCAACACATCCAAAATACAGCAGCAGGAGGCTGGAGGCTTCTTGCACCAGGTTCTCTTGAAGGGAGACCTGAGCACACTCCCTGCCAGCACAGAGATGCCTGCAGCAGCACAGTCTGCTCTAAGGCAGTCACGGGAGAATGGAAAGCAGACGGGAAAGAGGAGCTTGCCTTGTTTGCCAGCATCCCCTGGTCTGAGAAGGCTGTTTCCCCTCTGGCTTGTGAGGTTGCTGCCCTCGCTCCTTTCTTGGTTGGGGCCATAAATTGTCCTCCACTTTTCTTGAGGACATCACAGGCTTAGCAGATGCAGGAGTCAGCTCAGGCTGCTGTAACACATGGCACAGACCAGGTGGCTTAAACAACAGAAATTAATTTCCTCATATATCTGGAGGCTGGAAGTCTAAAGTCAAAGGTCAGCAGGGTTGGTTTCTTCTGAGGCCTCCCTCCTTGGCTTGTAGATGGCTGTCTTCTCCTTGTGTCTCTGCACAGTCTTCCCTCTATGTGCATCTGTGTCCTGGTTTCCTTTTCTTATAAGGACACCAATCAGAATGGATTAGGGCCCACCCTAATGGCCTTATTTTAAATTGATTACTCTTTAAAATACCCTGTCTCCAAATACAATCACATTTCAAGATACGGGGGTCAGAGCTGCAACATAGGAATTTTGGGGGCCACAATTCAGCCTATCACAGAAGTTAAGAGATGTGCTGCCTCCACTCGCCTCTCACACATCAAGAGCCCTGGTCCCTTAGTGTATGCAGGCTTCTCCTTCCTGTGAGTTCTGCTTCTGCATGTGACACAAAGAAAGCCAGGTGGGTCCAAGAGACGCCAACATGCAGAGAGTGATGGAAGAGAGCTTGGAAAGCATTAGAGAGTGAACAATAGTAAGGCTGGGCACTGTGGCTCACACCTGTAATCCCAGCACTTTGGGAGGCCAAAGCGGGTGGATCATCTGAGGTCGGGAGTTCGAGACCAGCCTGACCAACATGGAGAAATCCCATCTCTACTAACAATATAAAATTAGCCGGGCATGGTGGCGCATGCCTGTAATCCCAGCTACTCAGGATGCTGAGGCAGGAGAATCACTTGAACCCGGGAGGCAGAGGTTGTGGTGAACTGAGATCGCACCATTGCACTCCAGCCTGGGCAACAAGATTGAAACTCTATCTGAAAAAAAAAAAAAAAAATAGAGTGAACAGTAAGCATTGAATAGGGCTGAGCTCTGACATGAGGTGAAATTAAACCCATTTTAGCCCTTGCTCCTCAGGGATCTCTGTTGCCCATCAGTGAAGGAAGTGGGCGGGCACTTGGGCAGTGAGGTTGGGTGTCTTTCTACCACCAGTCACTTTCAGCCACGAGGTAAAGGAACGAAAGGTACAAGGCTGGTGGAGGGCGTCAGGGGATGTGGCAGAGGGGAAGAGGCTGGGAAGGGGGGTCTCAGGAGGATGGGCACCGAGCCATATGAGAAGGCGAGTTCCCCTGATAGGAGCAGGTCCAAGGGCACAGCCCACCGTGGAGAGGTGCCTGCAGTCCAGAAGTCCCTCCTGGAAGTGTGTTCAGAATCATTGTTCTGTTGGCTGGAGAGGGATGAACCCTCCACAGCAGAAGAAAAGGAAAAGGGTGGAAGACACACATTGCTGATTGGCCTTAAACTTCCTTTGCCTTGGTTTTGCTCAGAGCATCCCAATCTTCTCCCCCATCCTAATTTTCCTCTAACTCCCCACTCAGATTCTGTGCTCCATCCAGACCTGACCACCTAAAGTTTCCTAAAATGTCCTGTGATTTTCGATCTCTGGGCAAGTTCCTTCATGTACAGTTTATTAATTTATGGCTGCCTCCAAATCCATTCTCAGTGCTATTTATTGGTGAGACCTTCAACAGGATGGGCTATCTCCCTTTCTTTGAACTCTCACAGCAACCTGACACTTCGCTTTGTGTCTCCATACATGTTTTGTCCTGCATGGCTAGACTGTCTGGGGACAGAACTGTTTTATGTAACTCTGTGTCTTCAGTTTTACTTACCACAGTGCCTTACATATAGTAGAATTAAATACATCTTTGTTGAGTTGAATTAAAGTAAAAAAAAATTGACACATTATTTTCTCTAGGTCATTCATGGTAAAGAGTCTCATGAAGATCTCTTCCAGTCAAGAAAATATTTTTTTGTCTACCATACTTTGACTTTTAACTATTGCCTTTTGAAGCTCAGATTGATTTAAAGCACTTGGCTTAAATGCTAAAGCTTGCACATTTGCCAACATGAGCTCATAGTTTCATCTAAGCCTGCTTACCCAAGGAGATTTACATTTTTTTTGAACATTTATAAACATCTTAGACCAGTTTCTAAACAGAGATATGATGTGATTTCTTCTTATTTTCCTACCAGTGTTTGCATATTAAAAGAACTTGGGGAACACAGTGGCAACCAAAAAGACATCAGCGGAATTTCATGTGTGTTGGGGTGGTGTCCTAGAGAGAGGTGATTGAGAAGGGCTTTCCCAAAACAACTCAAACTGTACCACCTAGGTAGCCTTATGCTCCTCCTGCTTTGTAACCATTATTACAACCTTTCCTTACCTCCACCACTCTTGCAGGGTTTTCTGCTCATGCTAAGTAATCCACACATTCAGAAAACTGAACATCACCAAATAGAAGTTAAAATGAAACAATGCCGACAGCATTGATAAGACACATTTAATAACATACAAAGCTAATTTAGTGCCTCATAAAGAATAAGGATAAATGGATCCCTATGCCCTCAGACCAAAAACAATCTTTATTTTCACATAGTCGAATTAAGTATTTCTGGGGCCAGTGCGGGGGAAAGATGGTATGGAATGGGAGAATCCCTCCTTCCTGCAAGAGGAGAAAGCCAGGGACTGCTCTGTCTATATTTTTACAAGGAAATTCTTCCTTCGTTTCTAGTAACCAAACTCAGAGGCACTGATGCTGGGCTGGAACAAGGACTTTCTGGTGGGGAGGGCAGCTGGACTGCATAGACTTGAGGTTCCGTTTTTGAGGTTCACCTTGCCTTGGGGTCTGTCGTTGGTTACCACCACTGATGTCTACCATGCTGGACTTTGGAGAACTTTGCTTCCACTTCAGCACACCTTGGTACCTTCAGTCAAGTTTTGATTAAAGACTAGGGAAAACAAAAGGGAAATTTAAATAAGAAAAGAGTGCCAGGAATCTGTCTTATAAGATACAGTTTATGCATCCTCATCTGTCTCCCTTCTTAGTTGATGGCCTGTCTGGATGCCATCTTAGCATCTGTGACCCAGGTGGCTACATTTGTCCGTCTACCTACCTTAAGGTAGAGCCAGGTTCTGGAGATCATCCTCATCAGATCTGGAGTCCTGTCTAAAGCCACCTTTTTCCTAACAACCCCAAAGTCAAGGTCTCCTTTATGAAGTTCCCCACCCCTGCCCCCCTCTCCCGCCCCTAAGTTTTGTCCTGCCTGCTTCTTCTTGGAGGACGAGGTGTTGTCACTGAGGTCTCACCTGGCCCTTTTGTCTTATTCCTCCTGAAGTGGGGAGGGGTATGACATGGGCTCACTCTGTGGAGACCCTAAAGCCAGGATGGCCAGGATGCAGTGCAGAAATGTTCCTATGGAACTTAATAGGAACTATGACCTGGTGGGGTGGGGCAGTGGTGGGGGCTGGCAGTTTTCAAATCTGTGTAGGAAGAGGGACGATGAAAGGCCACAGATCCTCCTGTATGCACAAGTCCCACTTCTAACCACTCTTTCTGTCAGGAGGTCCTTATTATCTAATCTCACCCCCTCCCTTTTCCCCATGGCAGGTCCCTGTGATGGAAAGTTTGGCGAGACTTTGATCTCATGTTCCTGCATGTCTCCATGAGTACGCCTATGTTCCTGTCCCATTCTGACCACTCTTGGAAATGTCTGTCTGAGGGGACAGCTGTCTGGCTGAGGTGTAGATGGCTGGCTCCGTCTTACTGAGCTCAGGCTTCTGTGCCTGTCCGCACAGGACTGTGGTCTGGGTCCAGGCGAGAAAGCCTCAGGGTCCTTTCCCTCCCCAGTTCCTGGTGGCGAACATCTATGCCTGGTCACGTTCCGCTTTTCTTTGGTCATTTTCTTCCATTTACACCAGGCTTCTCTACCGAGTGAAGTCCTAGCCCTACCAGCAGTAGCTGAAGGATGCTGTCACTGGCCCCGTAGGGAGCTAATCGTGCAGGGACATGACTAATCTTTTCTATAACTGGGGAGATGGCGTGGGAGGAGGGTAGAAAAGAGACAAGAACCAACTTCCAGCAGAAAACTCTTCTTTTTCTCCTGAAGTAAAGACTACATCTGCTAACCTCACATCTTCCAGTACTACCTGGGAACTCAGACTGCAACTACAGGGATATCAACTCAGCCATTCTTTGTCTCTCTCTAATCTTCTGCCTTCAACAAAAATGCAGGACTAGGGAAAGCAAAAAGGAAACTTAAAAAGAAAAGAGTGCCAGGAATCTGTCTTATAAGATGCAGTTTATCTTTCCTCATCTGCCTTTCTTCTTAATTCCTGACCTGTCTGGATGTCATCTTAGCATCTGTGACCCAGGTAGCTACACTTGTCCATCTACCTACCTTAAGGTGGAGCCAGGCTCTGGTGAGATTAGGAAATCTTCCCAGTCGCATTGTTCATCTTTTCATCTACTCTTCCCCTAGGTACAACCTTCTTTCTTTCTTTCTTTCTTTCTTTCTTTCTTTCTTTCTTTCTTTCTTCTTTCTTTCTTTCTTTCTTTCTTTCTTTCTTTCTTTCGAGAGATGGGGGTCTCAATATGTTGTCTAGGCTGGACTCAAACTCTTGGGCTCAAGGAATCCGAATAGTTAGGACTACAGGTGCTGGGCTCTGGATTCTTGACACTGTCTTCTACTCTTTACCTCCTCCCAACCATTCCCATTGTATACTGAGAAACCCAGTTCCTTACAATCTTCAGTTGCAAGGAATGGATCCATTCTCAGGTAACTTCAAGAAAGAGAGGTTTATTGAAAGCTATATGGGGCAATAAAGAAGATTGGAATATTTTATTTAATCTAGCTTTTTAATTGAAACATATACGTGAATATAGTAAAAGCATTAAATTTTTTAAAAAAGAACAAAGAAGCACATTGTGAAAATGGTTTCTCCCTCACCCTAGCCCATGAGTTGGTTACCCAGTCTTCCCTTATATTCTAAACATTTTATATGCATATGCAAGCATACGTATGTGTGTGAATATGTATGCATGTTTCTTTTTATATACAAATGGAGGTGCACTGTACACATGGCTTCACATGTTGCTTTTAGTGTTTTTCACTAACACTTTATCTTGGGATCATTCCATATAGGTATTTATGGATCTACCTTGTTCTTTCTCATGGCTACATTATATTTCATTACATGGCTGGACCATAATTTATTTAACAAATTCCTTATTAATAACCATCTTAGTTGTTTTTACCCTTGTGCTATTTTAAGCCATATATATTATATAGATATTCTTTATATATAAAAAGCAACAGGTTAAAAACAACTTACACACATACACAAACACACACACTACAATCTATACTCCTTCCTTGAGTTTTGGAATGCTCCATCCACACAGCTGGCTTCAAGCACCACCAAATGTAAATGACTCGCAAGTCTCTATCTCCAGCCCAGAATGGATCCTGAAGTATATATAGTCTTTAACTGAGGGATATCTCCACCTGGCCATGCCAAGAACATCTCATCTGAAGATGAACACATTTTAACTTACATTTTCCTACAGATCAGCGTCTTGTCCTCAATTTCCTATTATCCTGAATTCCTCCCTCTCTTTTGCCCCTCACCCTCATCAGATCTTCAAGTCTGTATCATCAGGTCTTGTAGATTCTACCTCCTTAGTGTCACTCAGATCTACGCCCTCCTTTTCATCTCACTGCAATTGTTTCAGCTGACACCTCTCTGTCTTGCCCAGGCAATTGCAATAGGCTCAGTCTTTTTCTCACCCCGTTCTGATCATTCTTTACTTGGCAGCCATCAGATCTTGAATGCAAGTTTGATTCAATTACTCCCAATTTCAAATCCCTCCTTTCCTTTCCCACTGCTCTGGTGTAGTTTGAGTTCGTCTGATTACTGCCTCCCCAGGCTTACTTCTTAGCACACCCTCTTCGCAGCCTGTCTCTCCAGCCATGCCACACTCCACCAGTTCCCAGACTACTCCTGGCTGCGTCCTTGCTCAGGTGGCTACATCTTGAAGCAGCCTCTCCCTACGTCTCCCTTATACTAAATACTTATCTTGCAAGATGAGGTCAAGGCAACTTCACCTCTTTGGGTGTCCTCCCCAGGTAGAACTAAGCAGTTCCTCTCTGTGCCCCCTCTGTCACACTTGTCACTCTTTGTCTCTTTTTTTGCTTTCTACACTGTGAACTAGTGTATACCTGAGGGCCTGGCATGTAGAAGTGCTCAATAAATGATTGATGAATGAATAAGTCAATGAATGAAAAACAAATCCTGCTTCTCTGTCTTCCATTGAATCAGTACCTTTGTTAAAGAGATGAGATCTCTGATATACATATGAGTATTGAAATTCCCAGGGAGTTATCTATGTTACTGCTTGGGGAAGGAGTTCAGACCACACTTGGAAACCCAAGTGCTGTGTGGTTGGTGGTAATAGAGAAACCAGGTTTGAACACCCGGGCCTATGCTCAGGGACCTTGTGAACCTCATAAGTTCCAGGAGTGATGGAAGGTGCCTATGGCCCAGGAAGAGGCTGATTACACCTGTGTTCTTCTTGCTCATAATGGGAATGAGAAGGGAACTCTTCCATGAATCCCATTTCTGCCATCCTTCGTCATGATCCTCAGGCCTGACTCCCAGCCATGGCTGTTGGCTCTTGAGGCTACCTGACCTGTGGGAGATTCCATACCTGGGGAGAGACCCTTGTCCTGCCCAATCAGGACAGAGAACGTAAGTTCAGGATGAGAACAGACAGGACAGGGCCTCTGCATGGCTGGGGTGGAAACTGAAGCCCCTGCTAGGGATCGGTATTGGTGTGGGGCATCGATGGAGTCTGGACCTCCAGGAGCCTTTAAGGAGGAAGGTAGGAGTGAGCCAGATCAGGCTCCTTCAATCCCTGGATTCTCACAGGTCCGGACCTGGAGCTGTCACTGGAGGTGGCGACTATTGGGTCAGCCTGGACTGGGGCAGCATGTGAAGTGTGAAGAAATTGGAATCTGTTCAGGAGGAATAAGATAGCTACATAATTGGGATGATTCCAGCTGGAAGCAAATACGTCAATGGGGAAGAAAACCCAATATATGGTAGGATCAGGGAGAGAGAAAAAGGGAGAAGAAAAGGGAAAGGATAGAGGCAGATGGGAAGAGAAGAGGAAGGAGAGAAGGAAAGGGAGGAGAGGGAGGAAAGGAAGTCCAGGTCCTGCCCTTCTCTGGTCAGCATGAAGGACTGGAGACAGTGACACTGCACTGGTACCATCCAAGGGCCTCCATCCCCAGCAAAGGTCTTAGGCTGGAGGACAGACGGAGAGAAGTGACTGATGGGACCTGCAGCTCCAGGGCTGCCCTATTCCTCTGTCTCACAGCCTGGCTGTACCTCCAAGCCTGGCCAAACCCTGTGTTTGAAGGAGATGCCCTGACTCTGCGATGTCAGGGATGGAAGAATACACCACTGTCTCAGGTGAAGTTCTACAGAGATGGAAAATTCCTTCATTTCTCTAAGGAAAACCAGACTCTGTCCATGACAGGAGCAACAATGCAGAGCCGTGGCCAGTACAGATGCAATGGGCAGGTGATGTATATTCCACAGACATTCACACAAACTTCAGAGACTGCCACGGTTCAAGTCCAAGGTGAGTCACCAGCTTGGGAGTTTGTGGGGCAGGAGGTGCCTCTCAGGGGTCCCGTCTCTAGAGGTCAGTAGCTCTCTGGACAGGACCCCTGTCTCTGGCTGCCCCTTATGCTGGGCCAATGTGTGGGACCCCAAGGTTTCCCAAGATGTTGTCTCAATACCCCCCTCTCCCCACCATGGGGCACACATGGAGCCAGGGGAAGGATGGGGGAGATTTCTGGGAGAGGGGCACTGGGAAGAGCCTGGACCAGTCCAGGCTCACCCTTCCCCTCTGTGGACTAGAGGACCTCGAATGCCCCCTCTGCCTCTGACTTCCAAGACTCTAGAAGAGCCTGGCTGTGTGGGAGTCATTTCAGAGCTTGTGGGTGAGGACAAGAGGACAGGTCCTGGGGATGAAACTGCCTCCCATCGGGGTTCCCAGGCTGCAGCCTGGGATGAGTAGAAGCTCAGGCCTCAGCCTCCTGGGGCTTTATCATCCAGGACTCCCCTCCTGAGTCCTGGGCCTGCATCTCCCCAGAGTGTTTCCCACCTCCTGTACTGAGTGCCGCCCCCTCTCCTGAGCCCTGAGAGGGGAGCCTGGTTACCCTGAGATGTCAGGCAAAGCTGCACCCCCTGAGGTCAGCCTCGAGGCTCTTTTTCTCCTTCCACAAGGACGGCCACACCTTGCAGGACAGGGGCCCTCACCCAGAACTCTGCATCCCAGGAGTCAAGGAGGGAGACTCCGGGCTTTACCGGGCTTTACAGGTCCAGAAGCAGAGCACCCAGCTGGAGGTCAGAGTGCAGGGTAAATGAGCGAGGGAGTGGCGACGCCCCCAGGGGTCTGGGCATCAGGCAGTGGGACCCCCTGGGAGGAGAGGAGTTGTGGGAAGTGTCCCCAGGAGAGGAGGGAGCCAGGGTCTTGGGTGGTCAGGCTGAGCTTCCCACCCCATGTGCATCCCAGCTCCTGTGTCCCGTCCTGTGCTCACTCTGTATCACGGGCCAGCTGACCCTGCTGTGGAAGATGTGGTACAGCTTCTCTGTGAGGCACAGAGGGGTTCCCCTCCAATCCTGTACTCGTTCTACCTCAATGGAGAGATCTTGGGGATCTGTCCTGGGGATCACTCGGCTCCCCATGGTGGAGCTGTTTCCCTCTTGTTCCCAGTGAAGTCAGAGCAGGATGCTGGGATCCCGCCCTGCAAGGCTGAGAACAGCATCTCCAGAGAGAGGAGTGAACCCAAAAGCTCTCCCTTGTTGGTGCATCTTGTCCTCTAACTGGGCTCTGAGACCTGGGGCCTAGGATAATGTATCAGTCATCACTGCACTCTCAGCAGCCTGGCATGGAGTGAGGGGAGCTTGGAGGAGGCAGATGTGTGGAGGGAGAGGAATCTCAAGCGTTAGGAAAACAAGGGCAACAGGGCCCAAGCAGTGAGATGTATCACCTTTTCACAGCCACAGAAGTTGTGGATCCTTCCAGAGAACTGGTTTCCTGTGGTCTCACCAACACTGAGCCTTCTAGCTCTTGGCCTAAGACATAGGCAATTTCTCTCCTGCAGTGAGGCTGTAGGTTGTGTGCGAGGGATGGGGTGGGGGCCAGAGCTAGAGGCACACACAGGGCATGAACAGAGAGGTGGAAGGAGCTGGAGTCCCGTGTGCATGTGGGCTTGGGAGACCTGCAGGAGCCCAGAATCCTCAGCTTGGCCCTCATGACTCTCCAAGCTCTCTAGGCGCCCCCCCTCCCCCCCCGCCAGGGTTGTCTACGTCTCCTGCTTCCCATTTGCTGCTGGTGTGAGCCACTGACATGGGTCTGTATGCTGTTCTGCAGAGGGAGCTCCGTGGCCTTACAGACAAGTTTTTTGTTTTTTTTTTTTTGGTGGCGGGGGCAGGGGGGCAATCACAGGCCTCTGAGTTCCCCAGGACTCCTCAGAGTACCAGGGGAGAAACAATAGCTGTTTTGTCCAGGTGCGGCCTGAAGATTCATGAAAGTAGCTCTAAGGGCCTGGGTGTCAACTGTGACCCTGACCCTGTGTCCTTCCCAAATGGTCCTGCAAAGCTTCCAGGACTCCCACTTTCTACTGTACGTCCTAACCTTCTACGCCTGGGAATCTTACCCAATAAAATGAGGTGACAGAATGAGTCCAAGTCAGCTTCAATGTGTGTCAGCATCTCTGCACCTTCCTTGGTCTCAGAGGACACTATGTGATATCTCTCCTCACCTCACTCAGAGCTGGGTGGCATCCTTAACCCCCCTTCTCCAACCCAGGGTACCAGCTCATAAAGGGGCTCAATGGCTATGAACACAGAGGGTCCCTGCTAGAATCCTTCACCCTGGACTTCTCCCTGAGGGACCTTGTTCTCCAGCAGTGTCATTGTCAGTGCAGGGCAGGATTGAGGATTCCGGCCATGCTGGACTGATTTGGTTTGATTGGTTTGTTTGTTCCTTACTTCCTTCCTTCTCGTTGCCCTATTCTAAAGATGAATTTTCGTTGCCTAGGGAAGAATCAGCCTTTCCCAAAGAGAGGTCTGGCCTTTGCCCTCTGCTATGGGTGCCAATCTCTAGGCCCCGGAATGCCGTGCCTGATAAGAGTGTCTTTGTTTGTCTAGGGTCCTTGGCCATCAGACAGTTCGACAGTGTGATTTATGATGAGGGATTTATGCCAAGCACTATCATTTCTACCTCCAGAGGGACTGGAGAACAAAGGTGTCAGCCTGACCTTTGGAAGGGCTGGTGACTGACAGTCAGCCACGTGGGCAGCGTGTGATTTAGTTCCAGTAAAAACTCCGAGGCTTGGGCGAGTTTTCCTGGTTGGAAATACTGTGTGTGTATTGTTACACACTGATGCCAGAAGAGTACCCTGTCCTAACCCCATGGGAAAGGACATACTTAGTACTTCCCTGGACTCTGTGTGCTTCTTTCCTAGGCTGATTTTAATATGTGTCCTTCCTCTACAATAAGACATAACCACGAATATAACAGCTTTCATTGTATTCTGTGAATCCTTCTAGCAAATTATTAAAACTGAGGGTAGTTTTTGGAACTCCTTGAACTTGCAGTTGGTATCAGAAGTGAAGGCTGTCCCGTGTAGACTGTATTCTTTCTGACTGTACACTCGGCTAGACTCTCACACACATCTTACAAAATGTACACACTGTCGCAAGATAAAATACTAGTTAGGAAGATGAGGTTAGAAGAAAGTAGGGTAGGAAAATAAGTTGCAGCAAGGAACAAGCTCAGTATCCAAACTATGCCTTAGTGTTCTATCCATGGCTACAGGAGGGCTACAAATGCAGCTTTCTGCCTTCCAGCAGCAACTCCAAGAGGACAATAAAGTCTACTGTAAAATCACAGGGTTGCTCAGAGAAATGGCCCTGCTGTTCCTACCACTGGGAGGCATTTTTTTCTCAAGAAAACACTGTGTGATGATAATGAACAGCATATTTAGCCTTCTCTTTTCCATAGCCCCACTGAATATTCCTGCTTTATAACACTCTTTGACACAGGCCACGGTCATTGATTGCAACAAAGCATTTCAGGGGAGCAAGTCTGCACCATCCTCATATGAAGTGGCTTGGGTTTTATCTTTCTAATAACTCAGCTAAACCCAGGTTAGTGATTCTCAATGGAGGCAGAAAGCCCAACTTTGAGGACCTCTGCCAGAGTGAGCCATGATTACATATAGGAGCATATGGCATGCTTTTGTGGTTTTAAGGCTATACAAAAGGTGACAAACACTATTTTATTTATTTATTTATCTATTTATTTATTTATTGAGAAGTGTCTTGCTCTGTCACCCACACTGGAGTGCAGAGGTGTGATCATGGCTCACTGCAGTCTCCACTCCCCCTTCACCCCCGGGCTCAAGCGATCCTCCCACCTCAGCCTCCTGAGTAGCTGGGACTACAGAAGTGCACCAGTGCACCACCATGCCCAGCTAATTTTGTATTTTGGGTAGAGACAGTGTTTTGCCATGTTACCCAGGTGAGTCTTGAACTCCTGGGCTCAAGCAATCTGCCTGCCTTGGGCTCCCAAAGTGCTGGGATTACAGGCATGAGCCACCACACCTGGCTAATAAATGCTATTTTAAAGGATTTTGAGTGGGGTGTAGGAACGTGTTTTTAAGGAAAATATTCCTCTCCCCTGTTCAGGAACTATTTTCATAAGCCCAATATGTAACTAGGTGAAAGTCCAGCTATTCTAGTTGAAATGGAGATGAAAGTCCAGGAATTGCACCTGCCAGTGCTGCCCCATTGTTTTGCCCATCTGCAATCCCCGAGCAGAGGGGCACCCTAGAACCCTTACGGCTCCAAGACATAGCCTTGGGGTTTAAGCAAAGTGCTGAGATGGGATACTTCCTCCAGCTTCTACAAGAATAGTTTATTTTTTATCATATTGAGTTTCTTTTAATATTTCCATTGAGGAAAGTTTGCATGGATTTTTTTTTTAAGTTCAGCAGCCACTGTTCTAGAGGCAGGACTTAGCTGCATAGCCTTTGGGTAATACCTCATCAGGTGAGCTTGGGAAAGTAAGGAGTTAGGGACTATACCCCTTCCCCCCTTCTCCATCCCCACAGTCAGCAAAATTGGCTATCCTTAGTGCTAGAAATTGTCCATCATAGAAAACTTCTTTCCACCTCTTCTTCCTCCATCCAGAGAGTTGTTGCAGTGGTTGCTGCTTGACCCTCCACTTCTCCTTCTGTTTCCCATTTCCTCTTCTAGTAGTTTGAGGGGGAATCCTCAAGCCCTTCCCTACCTCTTCTTCTTCTTCTTCTTTTGTTTTTTTTGAGATGGAGTCTCACTTTGTCACTCAGGCTGGAGTCCAGTGGCATGATCTCAGCTCACTGCAACCTCTACCTCCTGGGTTCAAGCGGTTCTCCTGCCTCAGTCTCCCGAGTACAGGTGCCTGCCACTACACCTGGCTGAGTTTTGTTTTTTTCGTAGAAACGAGGTTTCACCATGTTGGCCAGGCTGGTCTCGAACTCCTGACCTCAGGTGATCCACCTGCATCGGCCTCCCAAAGTATTGAGATTACAGGCATGAGCCACCGCGCCCGGCCCTTCCCTACTTCTTAACCATTTCCATAGACTAGAGGAAAATGTCTCCATTGTTGGTGTGCTGCTACCAGGCTTCTTTTCTCTAGAGGAAGAAACCTCTCAGACATAGGAAATCCTGCCACATAATCCAATGACTCAAACTCCAAGCCACCTTCAATGTTCCAAGGTCAGAATCCCAGAAAGTCCCTCTCTCCCCTACAAAGAAGGATTTGACCAAGAGAGAAGAGTACCATGGGTGCCACAAAACCATTGTAATTGGCAGGGTATTTGGGAAACTTGACAGGGAAGAGAGAGGATTTTGCATGTGATAATGGAAAATATTTAATGGGAAGGAGAGGAGTGAGTAGCCCTGAGAAAAGAGAAAATGAGATTGCCTTCTGAGTCTCAAAGTGCTAAGTAAATACTTGGTACATCAGAGATGAGGCATGCACGTTATCCCTAAAGAATTACAAAAATGAGATGGAGTGGTGTGAACAGTTCTCAAAAGAGTAAGTATGAGAGAATGTACCTCAACACAATAAAATCCATATACAACAAGCCCACAGCTAATATTATACTCAATGGAGAAAAGTTGAAAGCTTTTCTTCAAATATCAGAAACACAACAAGGATGCCCACTTTCACTATTCCTTTTCAATATAGTTCTCGAAGTCCTAGCCAGAGCAATTATTCAAGAGAAAGAAATAAAAGCCATCTTAATAGGAAAGGAAGAAGTGAAATTGTCTTCATTTGCTAATGAAATGATCTTATATATATAAAAAACCCTAAAAATAAAAAACCCTTAGAACTGATAAACAAATTCCATAAAGTTGCAGGATACAAAATAAACATACAAAAATTAGTAGCATTTCTGTATGCTAATAACAAGCTATCCAAAAAGAAAATTAAGAACGATCCCATTTACAATAGCAACAAAAGATAAAATAGTTAGATGTAGATTTAACTAAGGAGGTGAAAGACTTATATACTGAAAACTATAAAACACTAATGAAAGAAATGGATGAAAACACACATAAACGGCAAGATATTCCATGTTCATGGATTGGAAAAGTTAATACTGTTATAATGTCCATATTAACCCAAAACAATCTACAGATTCAAGGCAATCTCTGTTAAAATTCCAATGTCGCTCTTCACAGAAATAGAAAAAAAATCCTTAAATTCGTAGGGAACAACAAAAGACCATAAATGGCCAAATCAATTTTGAGCAAAAATAATAAAGCTGGAGGCATCACATGACCTGACTTTAAAGTATATTATAAGGCAATTGTAATCAAATACTGGCATAAAAACAGATCCATCAACCAATGGAACAGAAATAAACCAATGCATTTATAGCTGATTGATTTTTGATAAAGGTTCCAAAAGCCTACAATGAGGAAAGACAATCTATTCAATAAATGGTGTGGGAGCTTCCTTCCTTTCCTTCCTTCCTTCCCTCCCTCCCTTCCTCCCTTCCTCCCTTCCTCCCTTCCTCCCTTCCTCCCTTCCTCCCTTCCT